>NW_007249154.1:1336519-1411852 GCF_000164805.1 Carlito syrichta
CCAATGATCCTTCTGCCTCAGCCTTCCAAGTAGTTGAAATTACAGGCACGCATTACCATGCCCTGATAACTTTTTAAAAAATTTATTGTAGAGACGAGGTCTTGCCAAGTTGCCCAGGCTGGTCTCGAACCTGCGGGTTCAAGCAGGACAAAGATTTTAATCCCCCTATACCTGGTTTCTTTCTTTCCCTTCTCTCAGGAAGTGGCCTCTGGCCAAGGCTGGTCTCTGAAGGATATGCATATTTGCAATAATGATTGATAGTGTGCAGGTGACTGAGCAATGCTGAAAACAATGTAGACATCAGTCTTAATCAATATAATTGTAAACATTGTATAGCAGTTTTAATTAACTTCCTGGGTTACAAAACTGTTTGCTGTACCATCCTGAGGCACAGATTCTTCACCAACTGGCCACTGCCATTGGTGCCTCCTGTAAGTTCTAATAAACCAATTGCTATAGGTTACAAAGAGACCATTTTGGTTTTATTAGAACAGTCATTTGGAAAAGACTTAAAAATTCGTATTCTTTTGTAGTTGAGTTGGACTAAATGTAAAAGTCACTTGGATACAAGAGTGTACAATGTTCCTATCCTCCACTTCCCTGCTTCTCCTCTCCTAGTACGGCCTTGCCCAACTGGCCACTCTTATCTAGTAAGACTTTGCTGGTGCTGAAGAAGAAACAGATAGCAAGCCAGACTACTTAATGATTAGGAGAGTGGACCAAGGCCATCAAGAGTGTATCTGAAAAATTGGATTGGACATTGCCTATCTCCACTCCATCTGTGAATACAAGGCCATCAGACTGTTATAAGCCAGGGCTTTGGAAATAAGATTGTTACAATTATGTTTTCCTTTCCATTCAAAAGACAATTGCAATTGTCTTCCCCCTTCTTCTAAAAAAATGTGTTAATGAACATATTGTAAATTCCAAAATGTTAACTAAATGTCAACCTGACCAGGAGACTGTGTCATGTCAGTGATCACATATCAAAAACTGTTCATATAAATCTTGAGTCATGCTAAAATTGCACATAGCCTTCAAATTTGTGGTGATTAAAGGGCTATGAATTTTGGAGATAAATACTGAAATGAATTTGTGTTCCTTTGGGTGAGTTTTCTGGCAATGATGCCAACCTGTCTCCATATAACCTGGTTATAGAAACTAACCTCTTTCCTCCTAGTCTCTTCTCTCGTATTTTAGTTGGCTTCAAGGGATAGCAGCTGATTTGTTGGACCGGGTTGTAAAACCATGTCTTTCCCTGCTAGACCTCCAGGTAACTTCTTTGGAATAGGAAAACATTACACACAAGCCCTTTCTGATTTGGGGTTACTATATTACAATATGTCAGTTATACCTCAAAAAAGTTGATTTTTGTCTTTTTGCTTTTCCAGGAATTTGTGGAAGTGTTAAAGTAAAATACAAAGATCCTAAACATAAAGTGGAATTAAAGAACTAACCAGATACTAAAAAAAAAAAAGATTTATTTTCATCTAATAAAGTTTGAATTCGTGGAAGTGTTAAAGTAAAATACAAAGATCCTAAACATGAAGTGGAATTAAAGAACTAACCAGATACTAAAAAAGAGATTTATTTTCATCTAATAACGTTTTTTATAAATAAATACTTTTGTTATGGAAACTGATTCCACAATCTAATCTATTTTTTGTCTCTGTTCTTTTTATATAGCACTTATAAAAAAGCAAAGTAAAATTGAAGTATGTATTCAGAACCCCATAATTTGTTTATTAAAAATTGTGTATTTATTCTTACATGCTTAAACTTCAGTCACCTTCAAAATACTCTTTATCTGATACAAATACACATATTGAGATGCCTTTCCCACTGTTCAAAACAGTTTTTAAACTCAGCAATTTTGATGCCTTTTAGAGCTTCTGCTGTTTATTTTTGTTTGTTTGTTTCAACTCTTCTACACTGGCAAAACATTTCCCTTTGAGGACTTTTTGTCAATGAGGAAACAAAAAAAATGTCTTTCGGGGTGGGATCAGGTGAATAGGAAGGGTGGGGCACAGGGTCAAGCCATTTTTTGGTCAAAAACCTGCTGAACAACAAGTGTGATGTGGCAGGTGTGCTTGAAAATCACACATCATAAAATGAGCAAACACATTGAAAAACATTTTCAGCCGGGCTCAGTGGCTCAGCTTGTAATCCCGCGCCTTAGGAGGCTGAGGAGAGTGGATTGCCTGAGCCCGCGGGTTCGAGACCCACCTGGGCAGCGAGACCTCATCTCTACAATAAATCAAAAAATCAGCCTGGCGTGGTAGCGCATGACTGTAATTCCGACTACTTGGAAGGCTGAGGCGGAAGGATCGCCGGAGCCCAGCAGGTTGAGGCTGCAGTGGCCGGGAGTGGCCACAGCACTCCAGTCTGGGCGACAGAGTGAGACTCCAACTCAAAAAAAAAAAGAAAAGAAAAAAATTTTCAAAAAAACCCCAAAAACCTTATTGAAGCCAAATGCAGCTTCTCACAACAATGCTAGCTAGTATACTGATGTTGATGGGTTCCGAGAACACTTACTTAATGGGGGAAAGCCTGTACTACAAGGGTCCGCCCTCCCAAAAAATAATTCTGAGTTTTTTGTTCCCCCTTGTAAAATGACTATTTTTGTAGCTAACCACTGAATTTATTTTTTAAAATCCGGCAGTCAGATTTTTGAAACCTGAATGATGACAAGAGAAATAATTGAAAGAAAGATCACTGGTTTTAAAGCACTATTAGAATAGTAAATATGGGAAAGTTTGTATTTTCTTAATCCTCTCTCTTTATATGAGTAAACCTGTTCATGAAAATGCTGCATACTACAATGCACTGTTCTTATATTATTATATTGTGCATTGTGCAGTACTCAGTACACAAAATGCCAGCTCTTCTCCATTCTCTCTTAACATCAGTAGAACATAAATTGGTAATTGTGTGGTAACTATGCAATTAACTCATGTCACCACTGTACCTTTTCATTAGTGTCACCAAGAGTAGTATTACCCTCTCAGTGACCTCAGCATAAATGATAACATTCTTAGCTGTTAAAGTGAAGAAAAAAAAATTGAGTGAATTTAGTGTTGTGAAGGGTGATGGAGTGGCAGCTTTGGAGATTGGAGCCTTTTTTTTTTTCACTCTGTCACATGGCACAAATAGTGAAAATGTAAATCTCTCTAAGCAGCCTCATTAGTGCATCTCACCTCTTTTTCTAAGAACAGGAGATTTCTTACTTATTTCTTTACCTGCTGAAATGACTTGCAAAATCACCTATTGTGTTTGCAATTTTTTCCATGAAGGTTAATGGCTGTGAGTGCTCTTACAATGTCACAGGTTCGTTTATTTCCCTGCTCCCAGGCAGTACTATTACTAACGAATACACTTCAGATATCTGTTCTTAAAGCACAACTCTGGAAATTCTTATCAGGGAGTCTTATCTTATTTCATGTCTACTTGGGGTATAACCAAAAACTATTAAACATGAAATTACTTTTGCAGAAAATTCATTCTTATATTTAACCTCAGTCAAGTTCTATTCTTTAGGTTCATATTCTTGCTGAAAATAAAATTTAAAACAGATTATATCGTCAATGGTGCAGCCTTTCTCAAACTATGGAACATTGAAGAAAGAAACCCTTAAGCTTGAGGGTGGTGGGTATCTTAGTGACTATATGCATAGGCTTGGGAGTCAGAATCACTTGGATTTGCGTCTAAATGCCAACGTTACCTGAACATTTAAAATGTTAAAAACATAAAAGAAGAACTGAGGTGTTAGGAAATTCTTCTTTGAGGAAATTCTCTCTTGTCTGTGTTCTGAAAGAGAATCAGAGTTATCTGGACACTGGGAGAAACATCCTGGACAGAAAGACTTAGAAACTGGCACACAAAAGGCATCTATCATGAGAGAGAGCCCAGCACACCCAAAGAAACCAAAGACTTCTGAAATGGAGCTTGAAGGTGAGGGGTCTTGGCAAGGTATGAGAACTGAGGATATAGGCACAGTCATCAGACCCTGGAGGAGAGACAGCAGTGGCTGTAGGTCTCTATGTTCTGAGCAAAAGGAAGCTACCCATAGGTCTTAAACATGTGTGCTTGTGAATGGGGAGATGGGAGACAGAAAGTAAAGTACAGGAATTTAAATAAAACAAAATCCATGCTTTTGAACTATCACTCTGGTTTGCAGTGTGTATGACAGAAAGGACAAATATGTGTTTAAGGAATTGCTTAAAAGGCTAGCGTACTATCTTAGGCAAGAAATAAGAGTAGTCTGCACTAGGGTGGTGGCAGTGGTGCTGGAAAGATGGGTACACACTCGAAAGCTATTTAGAAGGCAAAACCAATGGGATCTGTGTATTGAGCGTTGACAAGAGGGAAGGTCATAGATGACGCTCAGGTTTTGGCTTACAGAACTAGATGGTTATCTACTCACTTGGAAAACACTAAAGAAAAACAGGTTTGTGTGAGAAGATCTGGGACTTACCAAGGTGATTTTGAGGTCCCTGAGAGTAGATGAATCTGCCATAGCTATTATCAGCTCTTAGCAACTTGTATCCAATTTTGTTCCTTTCGATCTATTTTCCACAGTGAAGTCAGAATCATCTTCCAAGACCCCAACATTGATTACAATACTTCTTTCTCCTCCTGCTTAAACCCCTTTAATGACTTTTCACTCCACTTACAATTAAACAAATAAAAGTTAACTGAATCTAAAAAGCCTGCCTGATCTGGTTTCTGATATTTTGGTGGGTGTTACATTATGCCATTCTTCTCCTTGCTTATTATACATCCTTTACTTTGGCCTTCTTTTCCTTTCTTGAAAGCACTGCACTTTACAGTACACATGCTCAACTATCTTGGCTTATTTATCCATGACAGCTGTCCTTCAGTTGTCAATTTAAACTTCCTCCGGGAAGTCTATTTTTGCTATCTGCTCTCTTGGCTGTTGTCATTTTATTTTATAACATTTATTATTATTCATAAATTTATAGTTGTGAAACTGTTAAATCTTTCTTTCTTTCTTTTCTTTTCTTTTTTTTTTTTAAGTCAGAGTATCACTTCTATAGCCCAGGCTGGAGTGCAGTGACACACTCACAACCACTGCAGCATCAACCTGCTGGGTTCAGGTGATTCTTCTGCCTCAACCTTCCAAGTAGCTGAAACTATAGGTGCGTGCCTCCATGCCTGGCTAATTTTATTTATTTATTAATTGTAGAGATGAGGTCTTGCCATCTTGCCCAGATGGTTCTCGAACCCTGGGCTCAGGCAATCCTCTTGCCTCTGCCTCCCAAAATACTGGGATTACAGGCGTGAACCACCGTGCCTGGCTGAAACTGTTAAATTTCAATATCTTTATAGAAGCTTGTATTTAAGTTTGGTAAAATATTATGGTTTATTTGGATGCTGTAGTAGGCAAAATAATAGACCCCCCTCAAAGATGTCCATGCCCTAACCTGCAACCTATGAATATGTCCCAGGTTTGTTTAATTACACTCTATGATGTTTGTGCAATGACAAAATGGCCTAATGACACATTACTTGGAATGTTTTCCCATTATTAAACAATGCATGATGGTATATGAAAGTCATGCATCACAATGTGATAGATAAATGTATCTTCTGCTGCCCCACTTATTCCACCTTTGTCTTCAAGGACAATCTTTTAAAATTAACTATTTTTTTATTTATTTTTTTTTTTGGTGTAGTTGCTGGGTTTTTTTATCAGATTTTTTCTTCTGGTTTTTAGGTGGTCAGTGATATTCGTTTAGTTCCCCGTGGTAAGTAGTAGAGGTCAGCAAATGTTTTGAACAAGTTACACATTTATCATTAACCCTCTTGATAAACAAATATCAGTTCAAATTTTTTACTAAATGGCATTTTCATTCTGGGGGGTTTTTTGTTGCCAAAAGTGCTTGTACAAAATAAAACAGCATATTTTGTGACATGTTTTATGACACAATGGTTCATTCTCTATTTTTCATTTTATGTAGTTCTAGCCTATAGATCCTTTTGCTTCCCGCTGGCCTCTATGACTCTCTGAAATACTAAATATTTATCAGAGGGAGCATGTGTCATTCTCCCACCATCATTAAGACCACCAGGACTTAACTGCCCCAAGCCTCTTGTGTCCATCTGTGTCATGCAAAATGTTATATTCAACATTTCTCTGGGCCTCTGTCTCCCAACCAGTTCTTTGTTGCAGTTTGTATGACTCTATTTTTCTTAGGATGGATTTTTTTTTTTTGAGTTAAGATCTCACGCTGTCACCCAGGCTGGATTGCAGTGGCACACTCATGGTCACCACAACCTCGACCTGCTGGACTCAAGTGATCCTTCCACCTCAGCCTTCCAAGTAGCTGGAATTACAGGCATGCGCCACCACACCCAGATAATTTTTTTGCTTTATTGTAGAGATGAGATCTCTCCAAGTTGCCCAGGCTGGTCTTGAAGTCTTGAACTCAGGCAATCCTCTCTTCGCCACCTCCCAAATGCTATGATTATTGGCATGAGTCACCACACCAGGCAGGATGGATTTCTAAAGATATTTGTCCTTTGCCATCTTTAAAACTTAAGAGTTTTGTCAAGAAAAAGAGCTAGACGCATCAATTCATCAATATTTATTTCCTCCAGTGAAGCATTCCCAATCCTAGTGCAAATAGACCTCTTACTCCATTCTACCCACAGTGCCCACAGGCCTCGCATATCTGCCTTCACAGTTGAAGAGCATAGGCCTTTGCTCTGGAAGCCCTGCCATCTGCTTTTCCCTGTGTAGCTAAGTCATTTCCCAAAATAATACACACCTCTAAAACTTGTTAGTTTGATTAGTTGTCCTTTTGAAACAATTTTGTGTTTCAATTTTATAAAATATGCCTCTCAGTTCACAAGACCAGCAGAACCAGAAATGTACATTATTTTTTTAAATACTGAACTTATTGTTTATTTTGAAATTTTCATCTTCCAGTCAAAATCCTTCCCTATTCCTCTGCATTCACCTCTCCAAAATTCTTATTGGCTTTTTTTCTTTTTAAGAGACAAGGTCTCACTATATTGCCCACGCTGGTCTTGAACTCCTGAGCTCAAGTAATCCTCCTGGCATGACCTCCCAAAGTGCTGGGATTATAGGCATGAGCCACCATGCCCAGCCATCAGTGGCTTCTTAGTGCCAAATACTGAGTAGCCAAGGTCCCTAGTGTTCATCTATCCCTGTATGGTTCTCCTGAAATGTACACAGTTCTGGAAGACTCTTGGTGCTTAGTCCACTCAGACTTTGTTTCATAGTTCTTGGATCCTGACTGCAGCTTTCAATAGATTCACCTCTCAAAGCAACTTCTCACCTCAGGGACCATTTGGATTTCATTCTGTACCACTCTGTAAGGCAGCCTCAGATCCATGTGCTTAAGCATCCTGGACCTTTCCTCCTGTCCTTACTCCCTACTTGCCGTGGAAAATTCTGAGTTTTAACATCATTCTGACAATAATCAGATATGGACAGTCACTTATCTCACCCAAAGAAAGTATAAACAAAATGGTGCAGAGGAGAATCAGGCACTACCAGATGCTATGTTACAACTTCAAGAGGAACCATACTTTTAAGTCAAAAATAGGCTACTCTGGGTGCAGTGGCTCACAGCTGCAATCCCAGCACTTTGGGAAGCCAAGGCGAGAGAATTGCCTGAACTCAAGGGTTTGAGATCTGCCTAGGCAATTTGGCGAGACCTCATCACTGCAGTTAATAAAAAAAATTAGCCAAGCTTGGTGACGCCCGCCTGCGGTTCCAGCTACTTGGCAGACTGAGACCGAAGGATCACCTGAGTCCAGCAGGTCAAGGTGGCTGTGAGCATAAGAGGCTACACCTAACTTGTTTGCATCACAACAAAAAGAGTTACTATATATCTTCATAGCTTTTGTTTGGAACATGTTTTCTGTGCTGGAATTTAGGTTAAAGTCAAGCTTGCTTCCTCATTCTTGTCATTTTATTTTATGTTCTAGTTTCTCTATATTTGAAATTCAAAATATTATTGTTTTCTTACCAGCTTATTTGATTTTTACAGAATGTTTTATAGATAGAAGAATTATGTGACCTGGATTTGAAAGCATCACGAGGTATAGAATAAAGAGGTACATGATAGATAGTGAGAAATGGACTTACTCAACGTGGTTTTACAGTTTTAGAAATGTGTTCAGTATATTAGCAAAGTCACAAAAGTAGGGTAGGATGCTCATGAAGAAGAAAACTTATGTCCCACCTTCATCTCAGAAAAGATAGACCAGCCAAAACCTCTTTACAGGGGCTGGTATTTGATTTCTAGTCTCTGCTACATACTGCTAGCACCAATAATTTGTGGCAGCTCGCCTGTCCCCATAACTTTCATAGACCCTGAGAATAAATTTAATTGAGAAAAGGACCCTAACACAGATTATTTGTCAGGGAAATGTGTAAATTCTTTGTTCTGTTTCAGATAATATGAATAAAATAGACTTGGATCAAATTTAAAGGAATACTTTTATTTTTAGTTATTTATATCCTGCCATCTTCTTCAAAGAATTTAAGACAAACTCTAAGGGAATCTAAATTGTTGTTCCAGTCTGAAAAGTGTAAGAAGAGAAATATCTGGTTCCCTTTCTATCTTGAAAATATATTTACAGAAGCCAGCTGAGCTTCCACCCTTTGATTATATACTCTGAGTGGCATAAATTTACCTGTCTATTGAGGAGACAAGGCTCTGACTTTGTCCCTCTTCTTTTCCAGAAGAGGAAAAATGGCAATGGCTTCGCATCTGTAACAATAAATATAAGAATGCATATTTAACAGACTTTAGGCCTTTTTTCTTAAACTACTTTTAAAGCAGTAACAAGATATATTTTGCTGGAAGTTCCTAACTTTTCTTTCTTATTCTTTACTGTGTGTTCAGAACTATGATCAGTACTATATAGATTTAAAGAAAAGCAGAAGACTTGCCACTTTCTGTCGAAAAAATCTAGATCCAAATTGAGACAACTGAGTCATACTTATAAGAAATTTAAAAATAAATAAACATCTCATTAGTCTATAATTTTAATCCAATAATTAAGTCTCTACTTTGTGGCAGTACAAAAATATATATATACACAGAGTAGGGGTACACTTCATCAATAAGTGTACCTGATCGCAAATCAGGTGAAGTGGGGACCAAAGTGAGGCCCAAACTTTACCTGTACAATGACCATTTGTATACCTAACCCTGAATTGTACCCTACAACTTTAAAATTATAAAAAGAAATAGTAATGAAAAACAGAGTAAGATAATTGAACAGAGAAGTTGACAAAGGTTGGAATTCCAGAGATCATCACGATGGAAAAGTAGGAGAGTAAATCATGCCTAAAATTAGAGATAAAATTCAGAGAGACAGAGAAGATCATTCCATTCTACCAATAACAAACCTGTAGCTTTCTATTCTTGTGTTACTGTTTGACATGAATCTTTATTCCACGTTCAATATCTTTACCTTACCCTCTAAACTTTCTTCCTCTAATTTTTTTGACACTGGCATCTATCTCATTCATGTTAAAAACAAAAAACAAAAACAAAAACGAAAGAAACCAGCATTGTTTTAATTGGATCCAAACATAATTGCAAACCAAAACAAAGCAAAATAAATTCTAGTATGATGATATTTTAAAGTTCTACAATTTGATCAATAAACTTAGTTCATAGATATTTCCTGTTGACCTCTGAAACCACTAGCTCAGTTCAGAGGTGAAATGGTAAGAGTAGGGGTGGATTGGGGAAGACACTGAAGGATGAACTATAGTTCTTGCTGTCCAGGAGTTTACTGTTGTTTTCATTTGCCCAGGTTTCCTCCTATTTTCTGGGTAATGGCGGAGTATTTCCACCTCCAATTCCCATCCTCCTCTGGCCATGTAACCTCTCAGACCTACTTCACCTCACCCTTTGGATTCTAGTAGATTATCACGAGTTGCCAATCAGAGTATTCTGCCTCAGCCTATCCCATTATCCAGTCAATTGGTGGCACACATCCCAGGTTGGGCTAATAATAATTTTATATACCCTGGTTTATGGTGTCCAAAAGATGAATGTGTGAATAAACTGAGACAATCAGAGTCCTTCCTTGAACTTCTATAGTGGAGGAAAAATAGAGCTGTTTTCCTCTTGAATAGAAACTGTTAAGCTATAAACCCAGACAAGTTCCCTGCTATATTTGTCCATTTTCTGTTGCTTATAACAGGATATCTTAAAATGGTAATTTACTTTATAAAGAAGTTTATTTATTATAGTTATGGAGACTAAGGAGTTCAGGGTCATGGGACCACATCTAATGAGAGTCTTCTTGCTGATGGAGACTCTTTTAACGTTTCCAGGTGGCACAGGGCATCATATGACAAGAAGACTGAGTATGCTTTCTCAGGTCTCTCTCTTTTTATGAAGTCACCAGTTCCACTCCAAAGTTGAAGAAAGGGGTGTTTTGATAGCCAAAAAGCCAGAAAAAAACATTATACTCTTCAAGAAAATGAGGAAGAGGAAACTTGCCCTAATAATGATCAATACTCACCCTAAAGCTGTAGTAATTGAAACAGTGGAGTATTTGTACAGTGATAGAAAAAAAAAAAAAAGCCACTCACTTGGCATTACCCACTGAGTTAAGCATATTTGTTCTTTTTTTTTTTGAGTCAGAGTCTCACTGTCATCCAGGCTGAAGTGCAGTGGCAAGCTCACTGTCACTACAGCCTCAATCTGCTGGGCAATCTTTCAGTCTGAGTCTTCGAAGTAGCTGGAACCACTGGCGCATGCCACCACATCCAATTAATTTTTTGATTTCTTGTAGAGATGAGATCTCACCAAGTTGCCAGGCTGGTCTTGAACCCCTGTGCTCAGGCACTTCTCTTGCCTCTGCCTCCCAAAGTGCTGGGATTACAGGTGTGAACCATTATGCCTAGCCAGGGATATTTATTCTTTTAAAACTTTTTTTTTTTAGTCAGCATCTCACTTTGTCACCTAGTCTGTGTGCAGTGGCACAATCATGGCTTATCTCAGCCTCAAACTCCTGGGCTCAAGCAATCCTGCTGCATCAGCCTCTCGTGTACTGGGACTATAAGCACATGCCACCACATCTGACTAGTTTTAAACTTTTTTTTTTTTGTAGAAATGAAGTCTTATTATGTTTTCTAGGTTGATCTTGAACCCCTGACCTCAAGCAGTACTTCTGCCTCGGCCCTCCAAAGTGCTGGGATTACAGGTGTAAGTTACTGTGCCCGGCCCTTTTACAACTTTTGATAAATGAAATTCTCCAAATTTTTGTTAGGCTTCACATTCTTGTATCAACATTATGTGTGTCTAATATAGATACAAATAAAAAACATTCTCCTTAGGATGTAGAAATATGTAAAAATCCTTTCTTCCACTGTAACAAGAAAAACATAGACAAAATAAAAATCACAATTTTCTATGCAACTGAAAAAAACAGTGAATACAGGGAGACTTAAGAAACTGAATTCCAGAGAGAAATAAGCTCTTCGTAGGTGAGTAGCGAACCATGTTGTTAGCTTCATTACTAGTGGTGGGCATCTAGTCTAGACAGGTGTGGACAGAGAAAAGCCTGCAATAATAGAAAAAGAAATTCTTTCAAGAATAGAAGAAATCAGCTAAATCTTAGACACCAGTACAGACTGAAGAGATGAACTAGAATCTGAAAAAGTATAACCATAGAATCAGCCCAAGCTGGTTAAACTTTGTGTAATAGAATGGTAAATTGATTTTCAGTTGTCATGGAACTCGGTTGCAAGTTCTGTAACCTGAGCATACCCCAATGAATCAAACATGCTACTATGGTTAGAACCGAAGTGCTCCCACCAAGGAACGAAGAATTTAGAAGCAGACATCACATGACATAATTCATGATCCAATCAGGTTGAACCCTGGCATCACTCCATAGCAAGATCCAGTCAGATCATGCCTCTCAGTCTCACCTCATCAAAACATCTAATCAGACCATACCTCATTACCTTCTTCCTATAAAACCTGTCCCAGATCCCAGACTGAATTGAGCATTGCCTCCTGTCTCCTTGCCAATTGAATAGAAATAAGCCTTTTTTTCTCTTTTTTTTACAAAAACTTGATGCTTCAGTGTTTGGCATTCCATTGCATGTGGACAAACAAAAACAGTTTTGTTTGGTAAGAAGAATCCTAAGGCACAAAACAAATTACTGTACCTCATGGTTCTCTCCTGGTCCCACCCAACACAAACTTGAATTTTGCAACCTACCACTTCCCCCTTCCAAAAAAAAGTGTCTTTGAAGAGAAGCAGAAAGAAATCCCATAAAACCACATTTAATCATAGGCTGCCACATATGAACCTCAACCTTTGGTTCAAAATTACCTGAAATTGCAATTCAACCTATTTCTATGTGAAATACTTATATGGTCAAAATGGTAGCAACATGAGAGGTTGGGAATTCCTCTAATCATGGTCAAATTCAATGGAATTTAAAGCTATTGCCCAGCCTTAATTCAACTTCAGGAGTTATCAAAATAATTAGCTCTTTTCCTTAATTTTTAGGCAGAAGAAAAGGCTTGTACTTTCTGAGAAATAAAACTAAATAAAGCAAAATTATGTCTTAATCTTCATTGTTCTTTCCTGTACAATGCCTAGCATAAAATTAAAAGTAACAAAATGACAAAAAAAAACAGGAAAATGTGACTCACAAACAAGAAACACAAAGTCTTTAAAACAACTACTATAAATATATAAAGGAATTTAGAGAAAACAATAGATAAAGTGGGTGAGAAGATAAGATATTCCAAGAGAGAAGTTAAAATTCAAAGTATGGCTGGGCTCGGTGGCTCAGCATGTAATCCCGCGCCTTTGGGAGGCTGAGGTGAGTAGAGTGCTTGAGCCCGTGGGTTTGAGACCCACCTGGGCAGCGAGACCTCAACTCTACAATAAATCAAAAAATCAGCTGGGCATGGTAGTACATGCCTATAATTCCAGCTACTCGGAAGGCTGAGGCGGAAGGATCACTGGAGCCCAGCAGGTCGAGTCTGCGGTGGCCGGGAGCAGCCACTGCACTCCAGTCTGGGTGACAGAGTGAGACCTCAACTCAAAAAAAAAAGTTCAAAGTGTGTGTCACATGAAAATTTGTTTCCATATGTAAGCATACACACACACACACACACACACACACACACACACACACACACACAGCCTGATATCAAACATCTATTCATTGAGTTTAATACAAGATTGAATATTATGGAATTATAAATGAAATTATAATAAAGTGATAGTAATTATCCAGATTGAAGTAGAGAAAGAAAACCGATTGAAAAACTTGAGCAGAGTCTTAGAGATGTGTGAGATTTTTATAAAGTGGTCTAATATACATGTAATTGACAGGAGAAAGAATATGGGATGGAAAAAAATAATTGTCAGAGATTTTACAATTTTTATGAAAAAAAAGTAATATATAGATCCAAGGATCTCAATGAATCTCAAATAGGATAAATAAAAAAAAAAAATTACACCTCTCCATGTCATAGTCAAATTGCTAAATAATAAAGAATATTTTAAAACACGTTTACAAAACATTAAAAACACAATTAAAACACATACGATATACAAGCAGCAACAATAATTTTATTTTCAAAACAATGCAAGCCAGAAGACAATGGCATACATAACATTTAAAAAGTTTTGAAAGAAAAACAGTCTGTCATCTAACATTTTATACAGCAAGTATTCAAAAATGAAGTTGAAGTAAAGACATATAAAAATAAAAACATTAGCTGAAAGAATCCATTAGCAGTACATCTGCAATAAGAAGTGATATTTTTTAAGTTCTTCAGCTACAGAGAAATTATACTAGATGGAACATTTTTGTGAAATTTACAAATTAATAAAGAATCCAAAAATTGGGATACAAAATAAATGTTTTCTCTTTTTAATATTTCTTTACAAGACAATAGTCTATTTAAAACAAAAGAATAACAATATACTTTGAGTTTTATAAGATATGTAGAAATAAAATATGTGGCAACAATAGCACAAAGTAAAAGGGAAGTCAAAAGAATTATATTTTTTAAAGTTTAATGTTTTAAGATAATTTGTAAAATAATAATTTATAGTAGCCAGTGACATATTAGGAATAAATATTTTAATACTTAGAACACCCACTAAAAAATAGATAGGCAAAGCCAAAACTCCAGTAGAAGAACTTAAAATGTTCTGAAAAGATAGTTGGATAACTAAAACAAGGTAGAAGAAATGGCAAACAAAGAACAGATATGAAAAATAGAAAACACATAACAAGATAGTTTTAAATCTAATAATTGCAATGATTTTGTTAATTGTAAGTGAAACACACCATACTAATTAAACTGCAGAGATTGACAGACTATTTAAAAAGTTGTATCTAACTATATGTTCTTTGTAAGAAGTGCATTTTACATATAAAGATGCACATGTGTTAAAAGACTTATGCTATGCAAACAGTAACCATAAGAAAGATGATATGACTAAATTAATACCAGATAAAACAGACTTTCAAACACAAAATATTATTTGAGATTATTATTAGATGAAGAGGAACATTTTGATAAAAGGGCTAATTTATAAAGAAAATATTGATTGATTTCAAATCATATCCACTTAATGACAGAGTTTAAAAATAGTACACAAAGGAAAAAATTGACATAAATGAAGAGAGTACTAGACAAAACCACAATTATGGTTGGAGATTTTTATACTTTTCTCAGCAACTGGCTAAAAAAGAAAAAGAAATGTGAGCAGCATCTTTAATCAATCTGGCTCAATTGAGATATAACAACACATGAAATATTGTACAAGTGCAAATATACATTTTGTTTATGTGTACATAAAATAATGACAAAGATAGAGGATATACTGAACAATAAGATAACTGTTGATTAATATAAAAGTATTGACTTTAGTCTATGTTTTCTGAACACGACAAAATTAAATTTTAAATCAATAAGAAAAGAACAATTAAGATGTACACATATTTAAAAATTAGCAATATAATCTTGAAGGATATATAGATCAAAAAAGAAATGCCAAGGCCAAATGGAAAATATTTCAGACTAAATAATAACAGTATACAACATATCAAAAATTGGGGGCTGTGACTAAAGGAATGTTTAGAGGGCAATTTATGGGTTTAAGAATTACGTTAGAAAATATAAAATGGAGCTGGGCTCGGTGGCTCAGCCTGTAATCCCGCGCCTTTGGGAGGCTGAGGTGAGTGGATTGCTGAGCCCGCAGGTTCGAGACCCGCCTGGGCAAATTGGTGAGCCCTCATCTCTACAATAAATCAAAATGAGCCGGGCGTGGTAGTGCGCACCTATAGTTCCAGCTTCTCTCTCTCTCTCTCTCTTCCCCTCTCCCCCTGACCCCTCTCCCCATCTCTCCACCCCCCTTTGTGAATTGGACTCTCACTCTGTCGCCCAGGCTGAAGTGCAGCGGTATAATCATGGCTCACCGCAGCCTTCAACTTCTGGAATTGCAGGTGTGTGCCACTACACCCCACTAATTTTTAGTAGAGACGAGGTCTTGCTATGTTGCCCAGGCAGACCTTGAACTCCTGGGTTCAACCAATCCTTCTACCTCAGTCTCCCAATGTGCTGAGTTTACAAGCATAAGACACCACACTCGGCCTTACGGGAATCTTTATAGTGATTTTGTTTGTAATAGTGCTAAACTGAAAATAACCCAAATGCCCATTGATAGTAGAATGGACAAACACATGTATATATTTTTATTTATATACATATATATACATATATACATATATATTTTCAAACTCTATACAGTCATAAAAATGAACCCATTGCAGATACACAAGAATAAATCTTACGAACATAATGTTTAACATGAATAAATCTCACAAACATAATGTTTAGAGAAAGTTTCAATAATGTTTAGAGAAAGTTTCAAGATATGAATTGATGCATATGCTATGACTCCATTTACATAAAAATCAAATTCAGAAAAACTTAAAATATATTGTGAAGTGTTCGTGCAGAGATGGTACAACTATTAAGAAAAGCAGGAAAATAATACAAAAGAGGCAAACAATGGAGTTTTGGTTATAGGCAAAACTCTAATCTCTTGACTTATGTGGTAGCTATTTGATTGTTCACTTTAAAATTACTCATTTATATGTAATGGATATACATATAATAAGTACATATTAGAGTACAATGCATTCTCTAACTTTATAATAAAGAATAATTACTAATATTTTCTTATTATTTTTAAGTAGAGATACTTAAGCAATAGAGTTGACATTAGATCAGGAACGTCTGACTCTGGAATCTGTACTCTTAGATATGCATCAAAACACACCAAAAAAACTCACAATTATTGTGTATCATATTCATAAAAAATAAAAAAATTATTTATAAAACTCACACACATAAACAAAGATACCCCATGGTTCTGAGAATGGTATTAAAGGAGAAAACTCTTGGTATAAAACATTCATACCAACATTTTGGACAAAAAGTTAAGGTAGGTGTAGGCATTAAATCAGTTTGATACATATGATTTTAGTTCTCACATATTTGTTTATTCTTTTGCATTCTTAACATTCAATATTTTTATATTTTTCTTGACTAGAACAGGGAATTGAAGAAACCAGTCTTGATCATCTTCGCTATGTTTTACTTTTGCAGAATGATTATAAAAGTCACTAGTTTAAATGAAAACTTATTATTCACATTATTATTAGCAAGTACATTGTCTATTTCTTAGTAATTAGTATATATTAGAATGGGAATAACTCTATGCTTTAAGAAAAATATAAAAGAAAAACAGACATATAGGAAGCTAAGATGTTTTAAATTATGCTTAGAATTGTTGAAATAATGTACCAGGTTGAAATTTTGGAATTGAAAAATTAGTGTTGTTGATTATTTTAATGTTTTCCTTGGTTATCAGATTGACTGGCTTTTAAATTTCCATCATCACCTTACTAAAACTTTGTGTATTGCTTCTACATACTTCATTGACTGAAAAATTCACTATTCATAAACTTAGTTATAAAATTACACAAAAGAAAGTACTATGCATTTGAAAATTAATTCTGAGTAAGAATTTTATCTGAGCAATATATGTAGGTGAATCTCCATATTTAACTAAACATCGCATTCAGTCTCACATACAATGATGTAACAAATGCCTAGTAAAATACTAACAATAAAATTATTGTGCTATATAATGCACTGCTAACCACATAAACTTACTTTCTGAACAACCCTTACATTTTGATATACTGAAAATATCATTGCCTTTTGGTAAACCATACCATGTGGATTTTTTTATGGCATTTTATTTTTCTTCTTTTTTTTTTTTTACAAAGGCATGTAACAAAATATTTCTCCAGTAAATATACATATTTATTTGCCTCTGCATCTAAAACCTCACTAAGAATAACCATAATAACTTTTTAAATTTTACTATGGTCATATTAAATTATAAACTTGCTTTTATTTTATTGCTTAGAAACAGCAACATTTATAAAGTCTGTTTTCCTAAAAGATGTACTAATTTTTGTAAAATTTTATAAATGAGCCATAGTATCTGAATGAATTATATAAATTTTTTCCCTGAAACTTCTCTTTAAAGATATTACCTTTGAAGATAACTTAAAGATCATCAACATATGATCTTTCTCTTTAATGTTTTTACACTTTAGTCAAGTACAACAGTGTTAGGCTACTCATATATTTCCTCATGTAACTTATAAATTCTAGTCTGTGCTTTTTCATATGATTATGGAGGCTGGCACTTATCAGTGTATGTGCATTATATACTAATGCACATGCATATAGATAGATAGATACATAAATTGAAAGATCATGAATATAAATATGTGATACACAGGTATTTATAAAAAGTCCACCCATAATTATCCAACTTATGTCTTTTATCTATTTAAAGCTTATATTTTAAAGAAGCTATTATCACAAAAATGTAATGATGACATTTTGTAACGAATAGCAAGAAAATGTCTACTTCTTAGTAATTAGTATATATTAGAATGGGAATAGCTCTATGCTTTAAAGAAAAATATAAAAGAAAAACACATACATAGGAAGTTAAGATGTCTTAAATTATTCTTAGAATTACTGAAATATTAAATTAGGTAAGAATGATTTATTTTTTAAAATACTGTAGTCCAATTTTCAGTGAGATTGATGGAATGATTCAAATGCATTTCCCCAAGTAGCCACCAGATGGCTACATGGATCCTTTCTCGATTTTGAAGTTTAGTTTTGTTGTTTTTTTGTTTTCTTTTCCCTATAGAACTAAAGATTTAAGCAATTTCTTGCATCGTTTATATGGAGTTTTGAAAGAACTGAAGTGTGACAATACAAAAAATGTGAATAAAAAGCATATATGTATATGTGTATAATTGTTTCTTATGATTTTAGTGTAAGTGGCAAGACTAATATAGATACATTTTTTAAAATCACAGAACTTTAGAACATTAAATATTTAGTTATCTTTTAATCCAAACTTCTAATTTTGCAGTCTAGAAACTTGAAACCTAAAAGACGTATTTCTCCGTCGTTTTGGGCTTACTTTCACTAGCAAAGTAGAATAAAAGTGTTTTATCCAGATAATTCAAACGCAGAATTGGAAAGGACATCAAAACTACATACAAAACTACTCTATTGTTCATTTTTTAGAAGTCTATTGTTTAAATTATCCAGGAAATTACATTTATTTAAACACAAAAGTTTGCACTTTGATTTCATTCTGCCAGTGCATCTATAAGGCAAAATAGAGAAAAAGGGAGGAAATTTAAAATATTTCTTTATGACAAAACTTTATGATCTTACTTTACTCTTGGATATGTTTGCCTTAAAAACAATTATCTCTAGCGTAATATAACAAAAAGCTAAAATAAAAGTACTCCAACTCTGTCAAATACTGCTATTCAATGTACATTAATTTAGCATACCATTATTTTCTAAAAATAACATTAATTTTGATATGATTTTTCTAAACTATCTCCAAATGTTTTTATTATTTTGTTTTGTATACATTGCTTTGAGCATACCTTTACATTTCTATAAAATTATATTTTAAATTCTAACCATGATATTAAAATGATTTAGCATAATTGGTCCTATTCTCCTTTTTTATGGAAAAGTATAATTGTATAAATTTATGACTATGAGATTTTACTCACAATGAATAAGTTGTCTTTTCCTTCCAAAAATTCAACTCAAACCTGGGGAGGTTAATACTAATTTGCTACAGTCCAACAACAAAGAATGGAAGCAGAGTTTAGGTGAAGTGCTGTGGAAAGTCTGAGCAAGTTAGTGTGGTCAGAATTTATACATTACAACTCAGATATATTAAACCGTTGCATGATTTATTTTCTATAACTGATCATCTCTTGATTTCAAACACCCTTTGTCAGTGATTAAGGAGAAGACAAAAGAAACCTAAAGTTTGGTAAGCCAATATTTACTCCTATAGTCTTTTAGATAGTCATCTCAAGCTTCATCCCATCCAGAAAGGTCTTTTCTTCTCCTTTTCTTTCCAATGTGATACATTAATGATACAGGGCAAGAGTATCCATCCACCCTCCCGGAGGGGGAAGAAAGGACCTCTATTTGGCCTACTGTGTTTTCAGTCGATGCTGTCTTTATGGAGGTGTCCTCTGGGCCTTCATGCCACTGTGTGTCCTGCAGTGAGTAACACTCTGAAAATCATAGTCCACCAGACTTATCACCATTTTATTATCCTCTAAATCCTGAGAGCCTCCATGTGTGTCATATAGGTTATGGAGATTGGCTCATACTACTTCCTGACTTGACATCTCTACTTGTGCTCTGTTTCAGCTGAACAATGATGTTACACTCTGTCCTGCAACTTAGGCTCCTCTCAGCTTTCCAGACAGAAAACAGGGCCCCCAAAGAGTCTTTGCATTCAGGTTTCACATTTTCCTCCCTAAGTTCTATCATCTCTTGTCAGACCATCGTACCTATCTCCTCTTTCAGGGTTGACATGAGTGATTGAGTGAAGGGGAAATTGTTGTGGCATCATGGTGTCCTCTACTCCAAATTTTTCTAACCCCGTCCAAATGCCAAAGGTTAGTCTTTTCCTTTTGGATTGTACCAACTTTTCTTATTATTCCTCCACCCTCCCTACTGTGGTTTTTATAGGAAAACCCTATGCTCAGACGCCCAGTCTTTGCTCTGGCTTTGCAGTGAGTAGATTTGTGAACCTGGGGAAGATTTCTTGTTTTTTACATTGCCTAATGTTTAACACTTTTATTTATCTATGAAAGTACTATCAGAAAATGTTAACTTGAGACTCAGATTTGAGCAATAGCCACCTTATTTTAGGATCTGTTTACTTTTTCCCTTGTTAAATAAGAAATTACAGAATTAAATAGATAGGGAGACATGGAAAACCAGAATCTATAGTAAAACAGAAGCATTGATTTCATATCTCAAGTAGACTATTAATGCTTCATTATTAATACTAAGTGGTAAAAATTCTCACACTTAGTCACTGTGTATGCTCCATAACTCTCAGCAATAAACACTGAAGCAACATAAAATTTGTATTTGATTGCTCCTCTATTTTGTAGACCACACATTTGGCAGGACAAGAAAAAATAAAATAGTCTGTCTCATGTAAAAGCTCATTCACTTATTTATTAATATATACATTCATTCATTCATTCAGTGCCAAATGAATATGGAAAAAAACCCAAAGCTACAACAGCAATCACAATAACAACACAATCTCATTCTTAACCCAAATAGTCTCTCTGTACCACATTATAGTGTTTGAAAAAGCTTTCAAGACATTTTTTAAAAGGGCAAAATCAGGGCATCTGTTTATGGTTAATTTTTTCATGGTGCAGCTAACTTGAGAGAATCCTCTGGGGGAAAAATCAGTTCTATTGCACTTGTTATTACTTTTACAATCAGGAAAAGAACATCATAAAAAGACATGATTTTGACCTCACATTGGCCCAGAGTTTGGCAGCTCTAATTAAAAAGTGAATGTACCCAATATCTTACAGAATAAAGCCCTTTTATAACAAATAACCTTTTGATGGGGAAACCGCACTGTTTGTACACCAAAAAGTAATTTTAAGGCTTATCTTGAGTTAATGCCAGGGTAAATAGAAGCTGAAGCTTCTTGCCCTTCTTTTCTCTTTACCAAGGAATCAAAGCAGATCTATTTCAGCATTCTGCTTTTACAAATATTCTACTGTAAATTTTATGCAGTTTTCAAGGACAAAATCCCTTCCAGTGACATTTTGGAACAAAAATGAAAATTCTGGATCTATGGTTGTGTGGTGACTAGATTTTAACAATCTGTACAGAAGAAGCCTTATTGTGAGGGAAGCCAAATTTAATACTGAAATGTTCCAAAGACTTGTCAACAGTTCATTTAAGGAAACATTAAGGAAACATCTCACTCTTGAAATTTGATTTTGACCCATTTTACAAAAGTTGGAAAGCTTGAGTATTATGTTTTAGTTAAGGAACATTTTTTTGGAAACCTGAGTTTATCTCCATAACTTAATGTATGGAACTATAACTATATTAAAGGTAGATTTATTTGACTAGAAATTTTAAACTGCGTGGTTCTTAAAAATTATCCAGTGATGAGTTAATAGAACAAATTTTAATAACCAAAAAAATCAGTTCTAAAAGTGCAGCCATTTTGCAGACTTTAGTCTTTAACAGTTGTTTTATTATAATAATCCAATGACCAAAAATGATGGACAGTTTCTAGATCTACACTTCATGTTCTAATAAACACTTCAAACAGATCATTACTGATGAATATTCATAGATTAGGCTCACACAGAGTTTAAGCAGTTTTTCATATGGTACTTTGCATGTCATATAATATCCCCATAGTTTTTTACAATTTACAGAATGCTCTCTACACTTTATCTTATTTCATTTTATCTGTTATAAACTGTCAGGCTTTTAAAATTTTTTATATCAATTCTCACATTACAGATAAGTAAATGATGAGAATTAAGTACATTGCCTAAGGTTATATAACTAAACAATGGAAGAACCAGGATACACTCAAATGAAGGATTTCTGATTCCC
Organism: Carlito syrichta; assembly: GCF_000164805.1. NCBI lineage: Eukaryota > Metazoa > Chordata > Mammalia > Primates > Tarsiidae > Carlito > Carlito syrichta. Next base: position 1,358,629 of record NW_007249154.1, read on the forward strand.
AATTCTTTGCAAGTACTTATTTTTCCCTTTGGAATGAACATATCAGTCAGTTATAGATGTGTCTGCTTTCTTCTTACTGGATAATTTAGAATATCAGAACGTCACATCAATTTGATGTAGGTTATTTTTTTTAAGCATTTTTTCTTAGCCGTTAGCCACGGTTTCTCTCCTGCTAATGACATCCCTAGCCATGAAGTACAAGCTGTGGAGGAAAGAATATATATCTAGTTTCGTTTACATTTAACTGTGGACTTAGTATAATGTCTGGCATACAGTAACTTCTCAAAACGTTGCAACTGAGTGAATTCATGAATGGGTAAAAGAAAGTTTACTTCTTCACATGGAAAGAAATACAAACTTGCTTTCTCTACATCTACTCTCAGTTATAGTAGTGAATTGTGTGAGTACTGAAAGAGAGGTTGCTTTATCCCCTCAAAAGAACTGCATTTTTTTTTTTTTACACAACTATGATCTTTCTGACTTTTAAATAATTCTGTAGTAAATTTTTTTAGGCCTTCATACTTTCAAATTTTAAAAATTAAATGGATTACTTTGATAATAGAAAAAACATTCCATAATTTTTTTGTTTCATCACCTGGGGTTACCACAAATATCAGTTAATAACAAAACTCATGGAGTTTATATATATTAAAAAATTATACTTTAGAGGTAGAACTCATACATAGCTGGTAATTAAGCTTTTATTATCTGGTTATTTCTTAGTCACTTATTCCTTAAAATTTTAAGTTATTTTCTCTTGGCCTTTTCCTTTTTTTAATCTTATATATACTATAGCTACTTAATCAAGCCAAAATTTAGTAGTTTCACCTTATATGGATATGGCTTTCATATACCACCTACATAATCATTTTTCCTCAGTTATTTTCTTTTTTGTTATGCTTTCAGTTATTTTCTTAAAGCAAGCAAGCAACAAAGCTTTAATTATGTTAGTCTCTTGCACTTAAACCTTCACTGACTTCTTATTCTCTAAAGCAGTAGTTTTTCATTTGGGGGATTCATAGCAAAAACCGCAAGTAATGTTCCTAACAAAACTCACCTGGTGATTTTGAAACACACTGAGATTTAAGAACAATTACTCTGAAGAATAATACTGATAATCAAGCAGGAGATTTCATGTCCTTAGTTATTTGGATCCATCCACCTCTATCATTTATGCCCACCCTATCTTCTGTTTCTCTTCATGTAACCTCTGTTTCAATCAAACCAAATTTCTTGCCATTATTTAAGTTCACTAACTTTTTTCCTTCAGTATGTACCTGTCTATATGTAGTTCAGTCTGCCTAAAATTCTGTGCTAATTACACCTCATTTCATTAAGAATACATTCAGGTTCTTCCTAGCACCCAGAAAAACCAAGAACACAAAGTAAAGAGTAATAACTGTTGACACTGGGAATGGTTTCCCTCACTAGGCAGACTTCATAGATCTTTCTATTTTTGAAATTCAATGAATTGCAAAACTTACAGCAAACAGTATTTCACTTAATCATACAGTTTAATTTTATACATGTCACTTTCAGATGTGAAATTTATCTGACAGTCTCAAGTATTTGAAAACCAAATAATAAGAAATAAAAATAAAAAACAGACTCTGGATGTCAAAATAAAATTAACAACTTAAATTTTATAAATTTTCCTTACTAGAAATTTATGAATCTGTCCATTTCTAATTTAGTTACAATTTTAATAAATTTATTCATCCAGTCTCCTAGTACACAAATATTAGAATCAAAACATGAAAAGGGCTTGGATGAAGATAAAATGACAGGTACTGTAAAACTAGATGTAAGAGATAACAGCCAGAAAGATGGAAGAATTATTATTATTTGAAAACTAGGGCTGCTTTTTAATTTCAAAGATGTGGGGTACAATTCAGGCTTAGACACATAAGTGGTCATCACATGGTGAATTTGGGCCTCCCACTTTTCCTCATTTTGCCTGATTTGGGATCAGGTACCCTTATTAATGTTACAAGTCCCCCTCCCCTGGCAATGAACCACTATTGCCAATCTCTTTCATGTAGTATTATGATGTGTCCACTTATGAGTGAGAACATGTGATACTCAATTCTTTCTTTCTGTGATAGATCACTGAGTGTGATAGACTCCAAATCCATCCAAGTTGCTGCCAAGTTCATAACTGTGTCCTTCTTTATAGCTGCATAACATTTCATTTTGAATACATACCACATTTTTTTATCCAGTCCAATTTTAATAGGCAGTATGGTTGGTTTCATGTTTTTGCTATTGTGAATAGTACTGCAATAAATATGCATGTGCAGGTATCATTTTTGTAGAATGATTTGAGTTCCTTTGAGTATATTCCCATAAAGGGAATTGTTGGACTGTATGGAGTGTTGATGTCGACTTCTTTTAGAAATCGCCACACTGTTTTCCACAGAGTTTGTACTAGTTTACACTCCTGCCAACAGTTAGGAATGTTCCCTTTTCCCCACATTCTTTCCAGTATCTATTATTTTATGAGTGATTAATGGTGGCCATCATGACTGGAGTGAGGTGGTATCTCAGTGTGCTTTTGTTTTGCATTTCTTTGATGATTAGTGAGGCTGAGCATTTTTTCATTTATCTGTTGGCTGCTCATATATATTCTTTTGAGAAGTGTCTATTCATATCTTTGTCCACTTTTTAATAGGGTTGTTTGGTTTTTTTCTTTTTGGCATATTAGGCAAAAGCAGAAAATTTCAGTTTTACACAATCTCACCTGTCAATCTTATCTCTTATGGCATGGGCTACTAGGGTTTTGATCAGGAATTGGTTGTTTATTCCAATTTCTGTACAGGTGTTTCCTACATTTTCTAAGATTTTTATAGTTTGAGGTTTTACATTTAGGTCTTTGATCCATTTAGAACTGATTTTTGTGTATGGTGATAGGCGGGGTACTGTTTCAATCTTTTGCATGTGGTAGGCCAGTTTTCCTAGCACCACTGACTGAATAGGTTCTCCTGTCCCCAGTAATTGTTGGTAGAGGTTTTGGTTAAAGATGAGTTGGTTGAGAAATTGAGGTTTTGCTTCTGGAATCTCTCTCCTATTGCATTACTCTATGTGCCCGTTCTTGTATCACCATCAGGCTGTTTAGATTATCATATTTTATCATAAATTTTAAAGTTTGGAAGTGTGATACCTCCTGCTTTGTTTCTTTTGCTGAGGATTGTTTTGGTTATTCGTGGTCTTTTATGTTTCCATATGAATTTCTGTATTGTTGTTTCCAGGTGTGAGAAGAATGATGTTGGTAATCTCATAGGTATTGTGTTGAATCTGTAGATTGCATTGGGTAAGATGGACATCTTAACAATGTTGATTCTTCCAATCCATGAACATGGAATAGTTTTCCATTTGTTTGTGCCTTTTTTGAATCCTCTTAGCAGTGTTTTGTAGTTTTTGTTGGAAAGGTCTTTCACTTCTCTGGTTAGGAAGAAGCCCAGATATTTCGTTTTCTTTGTGGCTATTGTGAATGGGATTGTGCTTTTTGTTTGGTTTCCTGCCTGTTTGTGTTTGATGTATAAAAATGTGACTGTCTTTTGCACGTTTATTTTGTACCCCGAGATTTTGCCAAAGTCCTTTATCAGTGCAAGGAGGTTTTTGACAGATTCTCTTGGATTTTCAAGGTATAGGATCATTTTGTCAGCAAAGAGTAATAACTTGACTTCCTCTTTTCCTATTTGGATACCTCTGATTTCCTTGCCTTGTCTGATTGCTCTGGCTAAGTCTGCCAGTACTATGTTGAACATGAGGACTGAGAGTGGGCAACCTTGTCTTGTGCTGGTTTTCAAGGGTAATGCTTCTAATTTCTGTCCGTTTAGCAATATGTTGACTGTGGGTTGTCGTAGATGGTTTTTACAATTTTGAGGCATATTTCCTCTATGCCTAGGTGTTCTTTTTTATCAAGAAATGATGCTGCATTTTGTTGAAAGCTTTTTCTATGTCTACTGATATAATCATGTTCTGATTTTTACATGCGTTGATGTATTGAATTACGTTTATGGTCTTGTAGATATTGAACCAGCTTTGCATCCTGTAGCTGAAGCCTACTTGGTCACAGTGGTTGATTTTTGAGAGGTGTTGTTGGACTTGATTTGCTAGAATCATGTTGAGAGTTTGTTCATCAGGGATATTGGCCTGTAGTTCTCTTTCTTTGTCAAGTCTTTACCCAGTTTGAGTATCAATGTGATGTTAACTTCATAAAATGATTTGGAGAGAATTACATCTTTCTTGATTGCCTGAATACTTTCAACAGGATTGGTATCAGCTTCTTCTTGTATGTTTTATAGAATCCTGCTGGAAAGCCATCTGATCAAGGGCTTTTTTTTTTTTTTTTTTTTTTGAGTTGGAGTCTCACTTTGTCACCCAGACTGGAGTGCAGTGGCCGCACCCGGCCACCGCAGCCTCGACCTGCTGGGCTCCGGCGATCCTTCCACCTCAGCCTTCCGAGTAACCGGAATTACAGGCATGCGCTACCACGCCCGGCTGATTTTTTATTTATTGTAAAGATGAGGTCTCGCTGCCCAGGTGGGTCTCAAACCCGCGGGCTCAGGCAATCCACTCACCTCAACCTCCCAAAGGCGCGGGATTACAGGCTGAGCCACCAAGCCCAGCTTTTTTTTTTTTTTAAGGCAGTTTTCTTATGTATCAATTTCCTGGGTTGTTGTTGATCTACTTATGGTATCCATTTCTTCATGTTTCAACCTCAGTAGGTTGTATGTTGTCAGAAAATCATCCATTTCATTTAGGTTTTCTAGTTTTTCTCTATACAGGTGTGCATAGTAATCTCTGATAATATTTTGTATTTCTTCTGGGTCAGCTGTGACTTGATCTTTTGAATTTCTGATTGCGTTTATATGGGCTTTTTCTCTTTTTTTCTTGGTTAATATGGCTAGGATTTCTATTAATCTTGTTTATCCTTTCAAAGAACCAGCTTTTTGTTTTGTTGTTTTTTTTCTATAACATTTTTTAATTCTGTTTCCTGTATTTGGGCCTTTATTTTGGTGATCTGAATTCTTCTGCTGAAGTTAGGGTTTGTTAGTCTTGCCTTTCCAGCTCCCTTAGGTGCCAGAGACCAACTCCAGCTGGGTTCAGGGTACCCCAAAGGTGGAGACGGCATCGGTGATTAAGGGGAAGAAGAAAGAAAGAGAGAAAGAGAGAGAGAAAGAAAGAGACTGGACTCCAGTCTAGTGCAGAAGCAATGTGTGTTATTGGGAATTACAACAGGTCTTTTATTCACAAAGTCAGATGTGGGAGGGCATCCCCCACCCACCAGAAACCTTAATCCATGAAAACTTAATCAATGATTGCCTTTAAACCTTTTTCATATGATAATCTTAAAATCACATAACAAAGGATAACCTAATCAGTGACTGACATATTCTATAAACCTTTTTTATCCTAAGTTGATTGGTTTATGCCAAGTTAAACAATTCTATAGAAGCTTAAGTATTTACTTTACAAACGAAAGTGGCCTATCCCAGAATGTTTGGAATGTGGCCCAGTCCAAAGTGCACAGTGGTCTACCTGCAAGTAACCCAGCCACATTCTTTCAACAAAACGGCTGTCTTCTAAAATTATATTCTACAATTTACACCTTCAAGAAATCCTAAGATCATGACCCAGAAGCCTGTGACCAATACTAAGGCTCTTAGATGTGACACGAGTTTGAATTATAAGTTGTGTGAAAGCCAAAACTGCAGTTTGTGAAAGAATGGGAGCAATGAGCTTCTAAAGTTAGCTTGTGTTCATTCTGGTCTCAGAGTTTTTATGTTTTGAGTTCACAGGTGCTTAATCTGGTTAGTGCTGAGTAGAAAGGGGGAGGAAATGGGGTCAATAGCTCCTGAACGCATCCTAGTGGTCTCAGGGTCAACGCTCCTTCCTGATCCCTAACTCTCAGTGGGCCTCCGTGGCCGGCTCCCAACACTTAGGTGCTTTGTTAGGCTGTTAATTCATGATCTTTCTATTTTTTTGATATGTATGCATAGAGTTATATATTCCCCTCTGAGTATTGTTTTATGGCCTCCAGAGGTTTTGATAGGATGTGTCTTTGTTTTCATTTGTTTCCAAGAATCTTTTAATTTCTGTTTTGAATTATGTGTTGACCCAAGAGTTGTTTGGCACCATGTGGTTTAGTGTCTATGCATTGTGTGTTTCGAGGGGATATTGTTATTATTGATATTTATTTTTATTCCACTGTGGTCTCGGAAGGTTCATGGCAGTATTTCAGTCTTATAAGATTTGTTTTTGTATGACTTATGGCCAAGAATATGGCCAATCTTGGAGTATGTTCTACATGGTGTTGATTAGAAGTATATTCCATGGTTGTTGGGTGGAGTGTTGTGTAGGTATCTATTAAGTCTATTTAATCAAGTGTCAAGTTGAGGTTTTGGATCTCCTTATTGATTTTTCGTCTCAATGATCTATCTAGGGTTGTTAATGGGGCATTTAAGTCTTCAATTATGATAGTTTTAGAGTCAATGTCCTTTTTTAGTTTACTTAGTAGTTGCTTTATAAATCCTGGTTCTCCTGTGTTGGATGCATATATGTATAGTATGGATATTTCTTGTTGATGGTGTGAGCCTGTTGCCATTATGTAGTGTCCTTCTGTATCTTTTAAAATTTTTGGTAGCTTGAAGACATTTTTGTCTGATATGAAAATCACGACTCTTGCCTTTTTTTGTTTTCCATTTACCTGAAAGTTTCTTCTTCACCCTCTAACTTTAAGTCTGTGGGTGTCCTTTGTCATGAGATGTGTTTCCTGGAGGCAGCATATTGTTGGGTTTTGCTCTTTTATTTAGTTTGCCATTATATGTCTTTTCAGTGATGCAATTAATCCGTTTACATTCAGACTGATTATTGAATGTGAGAGTTTGACCCTGTCATCAGTTTCTTGTAAGGCTGTTTAGTTTTCTTTTGGCTTTTGTGTTAATATATGTGTGTGTTTTCAGTTTTGCGGGTATGCTGTCTGCTCTGTGTCTTCTGTGTTTATTTGTGATCTTGTGAAGTATATGGTCTTTCTTTTGTTTCTTTTTTCTTCTGAGTACAGCACCTTTTTAAGTGTCTCCTGTAGAGTTGGTCTGAAAGTAGCATATTCTCTTAGAGATTGGATGTCTGAGAAGGATTTTAATTCTCCATCACTAAGGTAGCTTAGCTTGGCTGGATAGGAAATTCTTGGTTGAAATTGTTTATCTTTGAGAACATTAAAGATTGGAGTCCAATCCCTTCTGGCCTTTGTGTTTCTGCAGATAAGTCTGGAGTCATTCTGATTTGTCTTTCCCAGTAGGTGGTCTGACCTTTTTCCCTTGCTGCTCTTAGAAATTTTTTTCTTTTATAACTGCCTTGTATAGGTATTTCTTGAGTTTTATTCATTCTATCCAACAATTCTCTGATCTCTATAAGAACATTCTAGTTACAGTCATTTTTGGAGATAGCCACTGTTTATGCTCCAGTAGCTGTTTTGGGTGGCACTGTCTCTTTGTTGGGGCTCTGAAGGTTACCAATAATTATTCATTGGTTTTTCTTCATTTATCACAACTCTCTTCTTCTTCTTTTTTTTTTAATTCTGTTGCTCAGTGCGAAATGGAGAAGCAAGCACTTCTATTTGCTCTACCTTCTGGCAATCCCTAAGCCCAGTCTTTAGGTTTGTTCAGTTATGAAATAGGGTTGGGAGTGGAGGCATGTCCTAGCTCTTTAAAATTTTGAGCACTTACTAAGGGAAGGAAGAGAGGCCACAAGGACTCAGAACCTACCAATGGGTCACAGTGCATGCTATCTGGAGGTGGGCTAGCTCACTCTCTGTCTCTATAAAATATGACCTTAAAATAGGTATGCTTGTGAATCCCCTGAGCCCAAGATAGAGTATAAGAGTGAAAAGAGAGTGAAGAAGGAAAGACAAAAGGGAGAGGAGAAGACAGAGAAAAAAACAGAGAAAGAACAAAGAGAAAAAAGTAGGAAAGAAAAGAGAAAACCAACCAAAAACCAAACAATCAAAGCAAACAAACAGAGAGAGAGAGAGAGAGAGAGAGAGAGAGAGAGAGAAAGAGAGAGAGAGAGAACACAAACCAAAAACTTACTATTAGAGATTTCTCTGTTGCAGTATATCTCTTAGGGTGTGGGGAGTTCCCTCTTCTAGAAGGTTCTGCTAGTTCAGAACTGTTACTGTAGGTTCCCTCTTCTCTGTTGAAACTTGAAATGTTAGAATCCGCACGCCCTGGTGCCTGAAATTGATAAGCTGTGCAAGCCCATGGGAAGTTGGAGGGGGTGACTTGATTCTGCATCTCCCCCTTCCTTTCTCCCCCAGTATGGTCACAGCTCCCCTGGCATCCAGTTTGCAGTGCAGAATGGGACCTCTGGCTTCTACCTTGCACTCCTGATCTTTTTCACTCATTGCTATGGGTGAGGTGGGAGTAATCAGATCTGATGTATGCATCTATCACCCAGCAACTGACTCAGGGCAGGGGCATGGATTGTCTGGAGCTCTGGATCCATTGTTACCCACCAGGTCTTTGCGCTGGGGGTGTTCCCCTCTGGATTTGTGGAGAGTAGTCCCAAAGCAATGCAGCGATCACCCCCTTGTCTTAAGAGTCAGGTCTGCTGTCCCACAGGGGCCATCTTAGAGCTTTTCTCTGCCCAGACTTTAGACCAGCTATGCTCAGTTTCTCTACAGATTACTATTCCTGCTGTACATGGAGTAGGGAAAGATAGCTCCCTTTCCAACAAATACCATTGCCTTCTGATCTCAGGTCTCAGTGGTGAGGCCTTGCAACTTAGTCTGGTGCTGGAAGTGGTGGCAGCTAGTCCAGGTTCAGTGTGACTGCTCCCTGCCACTTCTTTGGGACTCTGTCTCTGGCTCCCTCACTGAGCTCCTTCTGTAGCCCATGCTGCCAGTGTCCAGCCTGGTGCTGTGTTGGTGGGGCAGAATCTGGCAACAGCAGTCACTTGGCAGCTTCTTCCCAGGAAGGGCTATGCTGATTTTAGAAAATGGCACTGAGCTTCTGCACCCCAGGAGACACTGGGGCCTAAGCATAGTGACTGCAACACAACCGCTTCACCAGGAAAGCCCTGGCTACTTGCCACAGTGTCCCCTCTTAGTCAGACACTCACATGCCCACCTACACACAGACACACATGCAAATTTGTCCATACACTCACTCACTCACACAGTCACACAGTCCAACTGGCTCTGCTGCAATCTTCTGGAACTCTGGAAAAATTGTTTTTTAAAAAAATTCAAGGCCCGGCTTGGTGGCTCAGCCTGTAATCCCAACACTTTGGGAGGCCAAGGCAAGTGGATTGCCTAAGCCCACGGGTTCTAGACCAGGCCAGACAACTGACAAGACCTCGTCTCCATGATAAATAAAAAATTAGCTGGGCATGATAGTGTGCACCTGTGGTTCCAGCTACTTGGATGTCTGAGGCAGAAGGATCACTGGAGCCCAGCAGGTCGATCCTGGGGTGACTGTGAGTGTGCCACTGCACTCCAGCCTGGGCAAAAAGAGTGAGAATTCAACTTAAAAAAAAAAAATTCAAGAATTCAGAAAACTCTCTAGCACCTTAGGGATATTTAATATAATGGAAGTTATTTCTTATTTTCTTTATTCAAATTTTAAAAATAAAAATGAATAAGATTTGTTTTTGCTATCAAGAAAGCTGAGAAGCATAATTAGACCAGAGAACAGCCAATGATGTTGATGATGTGATTCCTAAAAAACATTTTACTTATATGAAATATCTTCTGTTTAGGAAGGTCAGAAACTTTAATACATTTAAGAAAGCTACAAATGAAAGTTGTTTAAATAATTATAGCAAAAATTAAAATTCTAGTGTTAAGATTAGACCTTTCATATCTGTTTTATGGGTAAAATGGTCTTGTCTACTTGATCACTTGGAAGGCCCCAATGGTGTCTATTTGACATCTAGAGGACCAGTATGGGCAATTAATACATTTTGTTTACTGTTGTACTGATTAGGGGCTCTGAGCACTTGAAAAGTAATTGAAAATATTCAAAAATTTTATTTGGATCAAGAGAATAAATCCATATATACTATTCTGTTCCCATGTTTTTAAATGAATGTGTAATATGCAGCCTAGCTCTCATAGATCTGAACCAATGTGTTTGATTAAAAATACCCAAGCAAGCAGGCAAGCAGTCACCACCCATTACATTGCCTTGTATCTCTGGTATTACTCTAGGCCCAATTCTCATTATCCCACTTTAGTTCTTCTCACTTTTCAGCTGATCTACTTTCTCAAATCAAATTTTGCTTCTGTGATTTATCTCCTTTGATTGACAACTTGTTCTAGATTTTGGCTTTCTGCAAACTTTCCAGATATGACTCTCACTTAAGAGACATAGTAGAAAGATAATAACTATTGACTGAATGGCTTTATGTCTCAGTCTCAGTGTATGTCTAATAGTAGAAGCTCATCCCTTATATTGAGTGAGAAGCAGATCACTCTTAAACCTCACTGAACCTACTCCAACTCCCTTCCCTGCCCACCACCATCTTTCTCATCTACCCTATGTGACCAAGGAGAGAGACTGAGGAATGTGGCATTTTGGCTCTGCTAACCAAAATTTTTCTCTTAAACATACTTTATAAAACATAGTCTACAGTAGTTACTTAATGGCATAATTATTATATTAAGCTACAATAACAACAACAAAACCAAAAAACCAGCATACTAGGTGCCTGACTTGGTGCTGATTTAGATTTTTGTACATTTCCTAATTTAATCTTCACAATCTTTTGAAATGTAATGCCTCCATTTTTTCAAAGCAGTATCTGAAGTTTAGAGACATTGAGTAATTCACCAAAGCAACAGTTTTAAATCTTGTTTAACCCTGGTTAACTCTAAGGCTATCCTCAATCATTATGCTTTACAAGTTCTGCTAGTACCTAGTGAATCCATGCCATGTTCATTTATTTATTCTATTCATTATTCACTGTACCTATGAAGATGACTAGAAGAAAGCATTGTTTTCCTAAAGAGATACAGCTTGTGATGGAGATATAGGTGTAAAGAGATACTGTGCAGGTGATAAGGGCTCTAATGGAAACAACTAGAAGAACTAGAAGATGTTGTGGAGATATGAAGAAGAAAGATTCTGACCATCATCTGAGCCAAGGAACTGGGCAATTATAGAAGATATTCCAGAAGATGTGAAGCTTAAGCTAAACTTAAGGATAAAAATGAGATTCTCAGTTCAAAGATGATGCATGCGGGGAGGAATACCTCCATTCTAAGCCTCAAAATTAGATTAATTTTAAGAATTGATAATGAAAAGAATTAAGTTTGTGTATTGCACTTTGATTACTTGAAAATTAACTTTGCATGTAGTATATTCATGATAACATTCCATTAAAAACTATCTTTCTGAAAGTACAAAGAAACCAGTTCTATCAATGGCAAATATTTGGAATTGGAAAAATGTTTCACAATGCAAAGGATTGAGCTAAGCATATCATAGTTTCAAAGTAATGAAATTGTGCATTTATCTTAATACATCCAAAAAATAGGAATTGAAAATAATTCTTCAGCATGTTATCAAAAATAGGTAAAAATAATTAAGATGTAGACAAGATTTTATGACAATTTCAACTTGGAAAGTTTTTACATGAAATAAAAGCAAATTTGTGAAATAAGCCACATTTATAGTAGAATATAATAGTAAGGTGTAAAATTTTACAGATTTATGAACCCATTAAAAATTCACTAATGATAACTTGAAAAGAGATTAAGCCAGTGAATTTATATGAAAAGCTGAACGATTTCCCCTGAAAACTGGAACAAGACAAGGATGCCCACTCTCTCCCCTCCTGTTCAGTATAGTATTGGAAGTCCTGGCTAAAGCAATCAGAAAAGAGAAGACGATCAGAGGTATCCTGCTAGAGACCAGCTCCAGCCGGGTTTAGGGTACCCTAAAGGTGGAGACGGCATCAACGATTGGGGGGAAGAAGAAAGAGAGAGAGAGAGAGAAAGAGACTGAACTCCAGTCTAGTGCAGAAGCGATGTGTGCTATTGGGAATTACAATGGGTCTTTTATACACAAAGTCAGATGTGGGAGGGCGTCCCCCACCTACCAGAAACCTTAATCCATGAAAATTTAATCAATGATTGCCTTTAAACCCTTTTCATATGATAATCTTAAAATCCCATAGCAAAGGATAACCTAATCTGTGACTGACGTATTCTATAAACCTTTTTCATCCTATTTATGCCAAGTTAAACTATTCTATAGAAGCTTAAGTATTTACTTTACAAACGAAAGTGGCCTATCCCAGAATGTTTGGAATGTGGCCCAGTCCAAAGTGCACAGTGGGCTACCTGCAAGTAACCCAGCCACATTCTTTCAACAAAATGGCTATCTTATAAAACGATATTCTACAATTTACACCTTCAAGAAATCCTAAGATCATGACCCAGAAGCCTGTGACCAATACTAAGGCTCTTAGATGTGACACAAGTTTGAATTATAAGTTGTGTGAAAGCCAAAACTGCAGTTTGTGGAAGAATGAGAACAATGAGCTTCTAAAGTTAGCTTGTGTTTATCCCAGTCTCAGAGTTTTTATGTTTTGAGTTCACAGGTGCTTAATCTGGTTAGTGCTGAGTAGAAAGGGGGAGGAAATGGGGTCAAATAGCTCCCAAATGCATCCTAGTGGTCTTGGGGTCAATGGCCCTTCCTGATCCCTAATGCTCAGTGGGCCTCCATGGCTGGCTCCCAACAGTATCCAAATAGGAAAAGAGGAAGTCAAGTTATCTCTCTTAGCAGAAGACATGATTGTGTACCTTGAAAACCCAAGAGAATCTGTCCAAAGCCTCCTTGCACTGATAATGGACTTTGGCCAAGTCTCAGGGAATAAAATAAATGTGCAAAAGACAGTCACATTTCTTTACACCAATAATAAACAAACAGAAACTCAAATAAAAAGGACAATCCCATTCACGATAGCCACAAAAAAAAAATGAAATACCTTGGCATCTCTCTAACCAGGGATGTGAAAGACCTTTACAATGAAAACTACAAAATGCTGCTCAAATAAATCAAAGATGACACAAACAAGTGGAAAAATATCCCATGCTCATGGATTGGAAGAATCAACATTGTGAAGATGTCCACCTTACCTAAGGCAATCTATAGATTTAATGCAATACCCATCAAATTACAAGCAACATTCTCCTCAGACCTAGAAAAAACAATACAGGAATTCATATGGAAACACAATCAACCAATAATAACCAGATCAATTCTCAGCAAAAAAAGCAAAGCAAGTGGTATCACACTACCAGACTTCAAACTTTACTATAAAGCAATAATCAAAACAGCTTGGTATTGGTACAGGAACAGGCATATAGACCAATGGAATAGAACTGAGATTCCAGAAGCAAAACCTCGATTTCTCAACCAACTCATCTTTCACAAAGCCTCCACCATCTACTACTGGGGAGAGGAGAACCTATTCAGTAAATGGTGCTGGGAAAACTGGCTGACCACATGGCAGAAGACTCAAACAAGGCCCCTATCTATCCCCATAGACAAAAATTAACTCTAAATGGATCAGAGACCTAAATGTAAAACCTTAAACCATAAGAACCATAGAAAATGCAGGACACACCCTTATGGAAATTGGAACTGGTATTCAATTCCTGAACAAAACCCGAAACGCACGAGCCATAAGAGATAAGATAGACAAGTGGGACCTCGTTAAACTGACAAGCTTCTGCAAAGCCAAAGAAACCATCAAGAGAGCAGGGAGACAGCTCACAGACTGGGAAAGAGTATTTACCAACTCCATGTCTGATAAAGGCCTAGCATCTTGGGTCTACAAGGAACTCAAATGTGCTGAAAAGAAAAAAACAAACAACCCCATTACAAAGTGGGCAAAAGATATGAACAAATACTTCACAAAAGAAGACATACGAGTGGCCAACAGACACATGAATAAATGTTCAACCTCACTAATCATCAAAGAAATGCAAATTAAAACTACACTGAGATACCACCTAACTCCAGTCAGAATGACCATTACCAATAACTCAAAAAATAACAGATACCGGAGAGGACGTGGTGAAAAGGGAACATTTCTAAACTGTTGGTGGGAGTGTAAACTAGTGCAACCTCTGTGGAAAGCAGTGAGACAATTCCTAAAAGCTCTAAATATTGACCTCTCATATGACCCTGCAATCCCCCTACTGGGATTATACCCTGAAAAACTCAAATCACTCTATAAAAAAGATACCTGCACATGTATGTTTATCGCAGCATTGTTCACAATAGCAAGAACCTGGAACCAACCATGCTGTGCATCAAAAGAGGACTAGATTAAAAAATTGTGGTACATATACGCAATGGACTACTACGTAGCTATAAAAAAGAAAAAATCATGAATTTTGTAGCAGCCTGGATGGAAATAGAGTCCATGATACTGAGTGATCTTTCACAGCAGCAAAGATCTGAGTATCACATGTTCTTACTCATAAGTGGACCTTGAACATCTATCATAATACTATATGAAAAGGATTGACAGTGGTGGTAATCTATGGGAGGAGGCAGGATGGTGGGATTACTGGTAGTCAATATCTGTCTGGGGCTGGGGGGGCACCCCTTATCAACAAGGGTGCCTGAACGATGCATATTTGTATACCTAACTCTTAACTGTACCCCACAATTTTAAAATAAAAAATGTTTAAATAAATAAATAAAAATTAAAAAAGAAAAGCTGACAATTAATTCTGCACATAAAAATGTATTCTTCATTCAAGATTACAGTGAGATTTTACATATGCAGTATTCTAAATATTATAGAAAAAAGTAGACAAAATGCAACCTTTGTTCTTAAAGCAATTACAATCTTAGTGTTCAAAAAGACATATAATTATATAAAGATAACATTTAACATCAATAACAAAATAAGGCAAACATATGTTTTAAGACATTATAAAAGAATGTGGTCATTTGGGATCAATTCAATGCTCCTGAAAGCTGTTACAGAAGAGATAGCATGTAATCTAGACCTTGAATATTTGGTGACATTTGGGTAAGTATGAAGAAGGGAGAAACAATTGCAGACAAAAAAGGTTGCAGGACCTCAGTAAATATATTGTGTTATGACTGTCCCAAATAATACTCGTTATAGACAATGAGAGGGGAGTCCTCTAAACTTGTATTAGTTCTTGCAATCCTTTTCAGTGAAGCCAATATCAATCCATTGTGGTTGGCATAGGAGGTGAAGCCAGTTTCTCATTGTTAGAATATGAGTGTGATACCATGATATAATAAGAAATATAAATTTCGTCTCTGTCCCTGGTTCCTAAGACAACTCTTAATACCTTGGAATTTCCTAGCTGATAGCAGTGTTTTTTGCTGTAATGAGACTACTCTTGGTGGGCTTCTGGATAGCTTCAATTTAAGGTATTGTCACTAGAAAGAATAAGACATGCTTAGGAACTTGGAATTTTCAGCTCCATTGCCTTCCTTATGAAGGAGACAGGGACTGGAGATTTAGTTAATAATTGATCATGACTGGTGATGAAGCCTCTATTTAAAAAATATCCCTCAACTATGAGGTTTGGAGAGCTTCCAGACTGATGAATACATCAAGGTGCTAATACCACAGGACAGAAACTCCTGAACTCAGGACTATCCCAGATCTCAACCTATATATCTCTTTATCTGCTATTCAACTGCATCCTTTATTACATCCTTACTAATATAATAAACCAGTACATGTGTTTTCCTGAGTTCAGTGAACTGTCCTAGCAAGTTAATGAACCCAAGGAGGGGATCATAGGAGCCCTACTTTATAGACAGGAGTCTCAAATGATAGGCAGCTTGAGGAACTGAGCCATTAACCAGTGGGATTTGACTCTAACTTCAGGTAGAGAGAGTCAGAACTGAATTGAATTATAGGATAACCTGGGGGTATCTTCACAATTTTGGTAATCAGAAATGTCCTGCGTTGTGTTGAGTGTTGACCATGTAAGAGAAGAAAGCATGTTTCCTTTGTAGATACAATGTGCCAAGATTTAGTGGCAAGAAAGGAAATTTGGAGTAAGACTAGAACAACATAGTTAAAAGTGTTTATAATACTTGAAGGTGAAAAGATATTGAGGTTATAATGTAGGTCCTCAAATGTCACACCAAAATTTTCTAGTTTTTATATTTATATTTTCTTATTGTCAATATAATATCTTATTTTCTCCTCTGGTTACCTCAGTATTTGATACCATAATACTGGCATTACTTTTCTTTTACAACCTAAGAATATTTTTGTCATCTCCATTCAATTTTCTCTACTGGACATTAAGAACATATATTGTATTCATTAAACACTTTGCTTTTTTAAAAATTTTTTTATTTTCAAATTGTGGGGTACAATTCAAGGTTGGTTATACAAACATTCATCATGTAGGTACCCCTGTTAAAAAGGTGTGCCCCCCTCCCCAGTCAGATTTCGACTACTGTCATTCCCACCTCCCCAATCCTCTCCCCACCACAGTTTACAACTACTGTCAATCCTTTTCTTATAGTATTATGGTAGTTGTTCATGGTCCACTTATGAGTGAGAACATGTGATACTCAGTTCTTTGTTTCTGTGAAAGATCACTCAGTATTATAGACTCTAAGTCCATCCAGGTTGCTGCGAAGTTCATGATTTTGTTCTTCTTTATGACTGCATAAAATTCCATTGTATATATGTACCACATATACACAGATATCTATTTTATAGAGTGATTTGAGTTCTTCCTGGTATATTCCCAGTAGGGGGATTGCAGGGTCATATGGAAGATTGATGTTTAGAACTTTTAGGCATCGCCACATTGTTTTCCACAAAGGCTGTACTAGTTTACACTCCCACCAACAGTGTACAAGTGTTCCCTTTTCGCCACATCCTCTCCAGCAATCGGTTAGCATGCAGTACATATGCAACACTTTTCAGTGTTCACCATGTATTGAACATAGTGCCAGAGGCTGGAGATATTGCTATGCAATACAGAGAGAATTTCTATTCTCATAAAGCTAATGATATAACACAGAACAGAATTAACTAAATAATTTGATTATGAGAAGTTTTATAAGTGAGATTGTACAGGGTACTTTTCTCTAATCCAAACTTCCTGAGATAGTTTTATTTGGTCATTTATTCATTTCTATGGTTCCAAAGAGCTTTTAATATATTTATGATTTTACTGATTTTTGTTCATGTTTTGACATTTCTCTAGTCCCAGAATATCTAACTATATTTTTTTTTCTCAGAAAACAGAATTTATTGAGAGGACAGAAAAGTTCTCAGAGTGGGTTGGGACCTGAGTTGGTTGCCTCTAACTGTATCTTATATTAAAAAATAAATCCATCCTTTTGATATTTATGATGGTTCTTAGATTTTTGAATCCCATAGCTCTGTTTCTTGCTTAAGAAATACTAGTACACTCTATTCCAACTGTGTTCTCTTAATAGAGTGGTAATTTCAACATTCACAAAATACAGCCTGCCTTAGGCTGACTGGAAAATTATCCTACATATTAGGACTGGGACATGGTAACAGTGGGGCTTAGAGCATGGAAATGCTTTAGAGAGTGATGATAAGACAAGAGACCTAACCAAACATAAATGTTCTTGTTCTTTTGAAGATATAGTATTATAATATACTGCCTTTTCGCATCCTACTATATACATTTTTTGTGGTTATATAATAAACATTTGGGCATTTCTAAATTTAGAAGAAATTTCTTCACCTCTCAAAATGAAAATGATATTGGAGTTTACAGTCTTATTTCCAGTGAGCCAACCATATTTCTGGACCACGGTTTATTTTTATCTATTGCTAGACAGAGCAAGCAGTACCTTCAGAAATATGAATGAAAGTGGAATCTACAAGTAAATATAGGTACCAAATACTTTAGAACCCTACACATTTTTATATGAAATTGCATTTCAGAATATATTGAATGTTAAAAACCTGATACCTTATTATCATGATGAGACAGGAATAGAAAATGGCAGAGAACTACAAGCAATTTATTTTCATGACAAGCCTGCAATATCATGAAAAATTATAAACATAAACCATTCTCATTGCCATTTCAGTACTGTAATCTTGTCCTCCAAAGATGTCACACCTGGGCCTCAGTTGCTTTAAATGACTCATTTCATATTTTTAGGTATTCTTGACCAGGTTCAACAAAGCTAAAATAAATGAAATTTATTCTTGTCTACTTTATTGAAGAAAATTGTGTCAACACATAATGCTAAGTTTGAATATTTATGAACCAGTCAAGTAACTTGAAAAAAATTAAAGTAGTTTTGCTAAAAGTATGGTTTTGGGGTTTACATTTTGATATGTATA
Organism: Carlito syrichta; assembly: GCF_000164805.1. Lineage (NCBI taxonomy): Eukaryota > Metazoa > Chordata > Mammalia > Primates > Tarsiidae > Carlito > Carlito syrichta. Next base: position 1,376,998 of record NW_007249154.1, read on the forward strand.
TAAATAAATACATTCTATAGAATATATTATAAAATGTCCTTTTTAATGAATTAGACATTATAGATGTGTATGTGAACATATAGGCAGGTGAGTGTGTATGTGTGTATGTGTGTGTGTGTATGTGCATGCAGAGGTGTGCGTGTGGCATAATTAGAGAGTTTATGACCTCAAGTGCCTAAATTATATTTGCTAGCATGCTGATAGAGGGCCAAATAAGTCTTTTTAAAAAGTACTCAAGTAACCCCACAGCAGAGACTTAAATGCATTTTATATTTTAAATCATATTCATTATCATATGTAACTATGAAAATTGTGGAGATCTTGACTCTACAATAAATTAAAAAAAGAAAATTGTGGAAAAGATTTTAATTATAACACTGTACTGGATGATCTTAGGTTACATAGCCTATTATTATGATTTACTAGATAAAAATATAAATCTTGCTCTAATAATACATATTTTTGTTGTGGTATGTATTTTGAAAAATACAATTTTATTACATTGACATAAATGGTAGCATATGCTTATATATTTCTAGATTACATTTATTATTATAATTTAGCTGGAAAGATTAATAAATTAGTTCAGTTAAGACAGATGTCCTGGCAAGTCAAAAATATTCATTGATTCCTAATGTACACTGTAAAGAATTCCAAAAAAGGACACTTTTTTTTTTTTGAGTTGGAGTCTCACTCTGTCACACAGGCTGGAGTGCAGTGGCACTCTCACAGCCACCCCAGCGAAACTGCTGGGCTCCAGAGATCTTTCTGCCTCTGCCTTCCAAGCAGCCAGAACTACAGCGCATGCACTACCATGCCCCACTCATTTTAAATTTTTGATTTGTTGTAGAGATGAGGTCTCACCAAGTTGCCTAGGCTGGTCTTGAACCTGCAGGCTCAGACAATCCACTTGCCTCCGGCCTTCCAAAGTGCTGGGATTATGGGCTGAACCACTGAGCTCAGACTGACATTTTTTAGATAACTAGAAAACATAGTATACTCAGTAATTTTTCTACAGAACACAAAAATATTTGTAAAAATCTAATGTAAAGATAAAGCTCCTCTTCCTAAAAAAATCTAAATTTGCACATCTAAATATAGTTGGCGAGCAATTTCGTGAGGCTCATTGTTTTCTTCAAAATTAAGATATACCCTGGTTATCACATCCTGCAAAAAATGATATTGGACTAGCTGCATAAATATGGTTAGGTTACATAAACTCACTATGCCTTGGTTCTCTTATTTGTATGTTCTGCAAATTTTGAGTATTTGTATCTTGTGATTTTGAAGCATTGTGGGAATTAATATATTTCAAGTGCTAAGTTCAATGCCTGGTTCAAAGCAGCACCATATAGGCATTTATTCTTTTTTTTTTTTTGAGTTGGAGTCTCACCCAGTCGCCCAGACTGGAGTGCAGTGGCCGCTCCCAGCCACCGCAGCCTCGACCTGCTGGGCTCCGACGATCCTTCCGCCTTAGCCTTCCAATAGCTGAACTACAGGTGCGTGCTACCACGCCTGGCTAATTTTTGATTTATTGTAGAGATGAGGTCTCACCTGCCCAGGCGGGTCTCGAACCCGCGGGCTCAGGCAATCCACTCACCTCAGCCTCCCAAAGCGCTGAGATTACAGGCTGAGCCACCGAGCCCGGCTGGCATTTATTCTTATTGCAGTTGCTGTAAAATGCTGTAGATAGGCTGAAGGGGAAAGAATACCTAATATTTGGTAAACCATACTTTATAAAGATATTGAATTTAGGCTAGATCTTGAGATTTGATTTTGTATTGGCAGAGAAGAGAGCTGAGTGTTTTTAAAAACTGTGAATATATTTTAAGAAGTAGGAAAATTGTGTGACATGAATCCCTAAAGTATGTTCAAAAGCTGCATGCTCTGAGAATGGAAGAAGGGGAGGCCAGCAGAATGAATGAAGTGCCCCCAGAGGGTGAAGGGCTTTTGATACCATGGTTAGGAAGTTTCACTGGATAAGTCAAAAAGTATCTATATTTCTATCACATATCTTTCTATCTTCACTTTTATTTCTAGATTTATTCACTTTTATTTTTATAATCAAACAGACTACAACAATGAGGAACAGAACACTCAGCCTCACGTTGGTTAAATATAGCTGACACCAAGTGATAAAGAGAAATGAATATTTCCCAAAGCATCATCAATGAACCTATGGAAAGTGTTGCTAAAAATAGTCACATTAATGATAATAATATTTTCAAATTAGTATCAATGAACCTATGAAAAATATCACTACAAACAATGAAAAAAATGGTGGTTTAAAGAAAAATAGAAAAATAATTTGGCCTCGAAGGTGGAAATATCATGTGAAGAGTAGAGTAGTTTGAAGGTACCATGCACAGACTCTCTAATGCTAATGGCATGCATTACTTTCTCATGCACTGAATTGTAATGAGGTAATATTTTGAAAAACATGAATGGACATTTCTCTTTATTCTTTGAGATATACTTCATTCTAGCATGCCTCAGAAATTTGTCCATCTACTTGGTAGAGGTGAGTGGAAATAGAGGACAGTTATAGAGTTTACCCCAGAAGGAATGAAGCTATGTTCAACTTTGATATGCAAAATAGAAATCTCCAGCAAGACTACAGCCTAGAGAGATTATTTCACATGACTCCTTTTTCTCCCTTCCTTGATTTAACATATCAGTAGGAAATCTAAAAGGACACAACTTATAGAGTTGTCCCACAGGGTAAAGAAAACACATCCTTTGTCTATGAAAGCTGGGCTAGTTCCAAGATAGTTAAGAGGGTATGACAGAAAAGAAGAGGACAAAAATCCTACCTGCATTCCTGGCACTAGGAATGGTAAGAAAGAGAAATGAGGAAAGAAAGAATAATTTTCCTGCTTTATTCCGAGGTTTTGATGTAGAGAGAAGATGTATCTAGATATGGTGAAGGACATAGTAAGAGAATAAGGATCCTGTCCTAGTTTCTTATTTGCATCCTTAAGAAGGGTTGGGTATTTCAGGCTTCTTTCAGTGCATGTCAATGGGCTAAGAAACTGATGATCGCCTCCAGGAGAGTTAACTCTCCTCAGACTGTTTTAATGATCAGATCAGAGTAAGATTTAGCTTAGATGGCTTTTTTCCCCCCTCCCTGATAGTCAATGGGTGGTATCATGCAAGGAAAGCCAATTGCTTAGAGATAAATGAAAGGTGTGACATTATTTCTCTACATAAAGTCCCCTGCATACGAACCTTCAAGTTACAAACTTTCAAAGATGTAAACATACCTTCCCATGCCCTATCATGTAAGCTAGTTCACATGTCTGGTGTTGCATTATCAAGTGCATGCATCCTCTATAAGTAGTTATACTTTCATATACTTTACTGTACAGTACTGTATAGAATTCAACAGTATCTTTATTTTAAGCCCAGAAAGTCAAGAAGCAAGTATAAAAACAGTGATGAAGCCGGGCTCGGTGGCTCAGCCTGTAATCCTGTGCCTTTAGGAGACTGAGGTGAGTAGATTTCCTGAGCCCACGGGTTCGAGACCCACCTGGGCAACTTGGCGAGACCTCATCTCTACAATAAATCAAAAATCAGCCGGGCATGGTAGCGCACGCCTGTAGTTCCAGCTACTTGGAAGGCTGAGGCGAAAGGATCGCCGGAGCCCAGCAGGTCGAGGCTGCGGTAGCCGGGAGTGGCCACTGCACTCCAGTCTGGGCAGCAAAGTGAGACTCCAACTCAAAAAACAAAAACAAAAAACAAACAGTGATGATGTAACTGGTACAGTACTTTATAGCTGATTGTGTTAGTTGGGTACCTAGTCAGATTTTATTGGACTTAAGAACAAATTTGGCTTTGCAGAAGTTTGTCAGTTTAATGAGGTCCCACTTGTCTATCTTATCTCTCATGACCTGTGGGTTTCAGGTTTTGTTCAGGAATTGGATGCCAGTTCCAATTTCCATGAGGGTATGTCCTTCATTTTCTAAGGTTCTTATGGTTTGAGGTTTTACGCTTAGGTCTCTGATCCATTTAGAGGTAATTTTTGTGTATGGGAATAGATAGGGGTCCTGTTTCAATCTTCTGCATGTGGTCAGCCAGTTTTCCCAGCACCATTTACTGAATAGGTTCAAGAGAGTAGGGAGACAGCCTACAGACTGGGAAAAAGTATTTGCCAACTCCAGGTCTGACAAAAGTTTAACATTTTGGATCTACAAGGAACTCAAATGTGCTGAAAAGAAAAAAACAAACAACTTCATTGTAAAATGGGCAAAAGATATGAACAGACACTTCTCAAAGGAAGACATCCGAGTCAGCCAACAGACACATGAAGAAATGTTCAACCTCACTAATCATTAGGGAGATGCAAATCTAAACCACACTGAGATACCACCTAACTCCAGTCAGAATGGCAATTATCAATAACTCAAAAAATAACAGCTGCTGGAGAGGGTGTGGTGAAAAGGGAACACTTCTACGCTGTTGGTGGGAGTGCAAACTAGTGCAACCTCTGTGGAAAATAGTATGGCGATTTCTAAAAGCTCTAAATATTGACCTCCCATATAACCCCGCAATTCCCCTACTAGGAATATACCCTGAAGAACTCAAATCACTCTATAAAAAAGATACCTGCACACGTATGTTTATCACAGCATTGTTCACAATAGCAAGAACCTGGAAGCAACCATGCTGCCCATCTAAAGAGGACTGGATTAAAAAAATGTGGTACATATACACGATGGACTACTACACAGCCATAAAAAAGAACAAAATCATGAATTTCACAGCAGCCTGGATGGAACTAGAGTCTATAATACTGAGTGACCTCTAACAGAAACAAAGATCTGAGTATCACATGTTCTCACTCATATAGTGGACCTTGAACATCCAACGTAATACTATAAGAAAATGACTGACAGTAATGGGAAACTATGGGGGTCGGTAAGGGAGATGGGACTAACGGTAGTAAATATCTGTCTGGGGACGGGGAGACACCTCTTATCAACAAGGGTGCCTGAACAAAACATATTTGTATACCTAACCCTTAACTGTACCCCACAATATCATAATAAAAAATATTGATAAAAAAATAAAAATAAAAAACAAACTAGCAAGAAAGAAAAAGAACAAATTTGACTTATGAATGCATTCTCAAGATGGAACTCGTTTGTATGTAGGGCACTTACCATATTTGAATATTAATATGAGTTCAATTTGTTCAACCTACTTTTATGCACTTAATTTAAAATATAAAGTTGAGGAACAGATATTCATATATAGTATATTACAATTATGACATTACCACACTATGTTCTTCTTCCAACACACTGAAATGAAACTTGAAGTTCTCCTTTTCCTTCTCTCTCTCTCTCTTTCTTTTTTCTTTTCTTTTTTTGAATCAGAGTCTCACTCTATTGCCCAGGAAGGAGTGCAGTGGCATGCACATGACCACTACAGCCTCAGCTTGCTGGGCTCAGGTGATCCTTTTGCCTCAGTCTTCCAAGTAGCTGGAACCACAGGCAAGTGCCACCACACCTGGCTACTTTTTAAAAATTTATTTATCATAGAAATGAGGTTTCACCAAGTTGCCCAGGCTAGTCTCAAATCCCTGAGTTCAGGCAATCCTCTTGCCTTCACCTCCCAAAATGCTCCCAAAGGCATGAGACACTGCACCTAGCTGAAACTTGAAGTTTTAAAAAATAAAGATCCTCTGCCGGAAGAATTTTTTTTAGGACAATATGCATAAGCAACAAGTAAATAATAATAATGACTTTTTTGTTCATTTAATTTTAAATGTATTCTATTTTGGTTGCATCAATTAATTTTCTACAGCCACTAAAATTGAGGACAAAGTATATACTGCGTTCAGTGGTTTTACTTTTTCATGATTGTTGGATTTTCTGCTTCAGGAAACAATGTATTGAAATAAGATTTTCTCTTAGTATTTGTAATGTGCTTTACTTTACAAGTCTCTAGGTAAAATTTGAAAATTCTCTGTGGAAAACATTGAAGTCAAAAGGCATTTTGGAATTTTTCACAAGTACCTGAGTAAATTTATTTCAAGTTATTGGGAAAAGGGGAGTAGAAAAACTCTGAGATACTGTGTAAGTTGTAACTAGACAGAAAGACTGCATGTTACTCTCCCATTTTTTTAACCAACAATTACATTAGAGAAAATGCTGATTCTGTAAACGTATGAAAATAAAATAAAGACTGATGGATTTGTAATTGGGAAGAGTTCCAAAAGCGAATGAAGGCTGTTTATACAATAGCATTGTTTTTCACATAGTAGACACTTTAAAAATGTTTGCTGAATGAATTGATTATCCTTGCGAACACCTGGAATCAGTTAGCCTAATACATTTATCTGGAATACAGAGTACATTTTTCCAGAGCTGGAGATTTGTCTGCAGCACATTTGAATAATACAGCCGTTTCATTTCCTCCATTTCATTTCCCTTCACCTCCAATCTTGGCTTTCCTGTAAATGCCTTCAACTGTGCTGACAATTTCACTGTTGACTACTCTGCCAGTGCAGAGGTCTGAGCAGTGGTCCAGGCCCAAACCAATTGCTCCTGGGCATTTCCCTTAAGTAGCTCAAACATTCAGTTCTAGAGTTTGGATTTAAAAATATCTGCCAACAATATACTGACAGTACAATGGGCCTTTAGATTTTTCTTCCTTTTCTATTCAACTGTTTTTCATACACTAGCTATATTTTTTAAAGAGTTTGTACTATTTTTTAAAATGTTGCCAAAGTGAAATTATTTTATTTGATACAACTTAGAGGGAACTCAATGGCAGGATGATTATAAGCCTGAATTTTGTTTTATTAATTTTAATTTTATTCTGCTACTATTCAGAAAAAGCTCCTAACATAGTTGTTTTTAGTGTGAATCTTTGTGCTGAAATTTTAATTAAGGGATCTGCATCCAAACTGTGTCTTCCCTCAGTTTATCCATTTACTAATTGGAGACAGTCTACAGTTTGGGGTCAAAATACCTGTTCCAAACCCTTGCACTCTTTCATAAAAGTTGTGGCATTGAACAAGTCACTATTCGTCTCCAATCCAATTCCCTTTATCTCTTTACCATTATTACTAGAAGAAAGTGTCTGCAGACATAGTAAAGCATCTAAAAATAACTGTGGGCATGTCCCATTACAAGTAGAATTAGCTAAGTATGCCGATGACATGAATAGTAATAGCCTGACCTGCAGTTTTTGCATCTGCAAAAACAGAATTGTTATGTTCTTTTGAAAGCCCGGGAGACAATGTCTTCGTACGTAGATCTGTCAATTGGTAGCCCCTCTGTGATGATTTCTTTCTGTTTTGTGTCGTGGGAGCTTTTTGTTGTTTGCTTAGAAAAGACCAGAGAAATTAATGCATCTGTTTCTTCTTCTTCAGAATGTTTAGTAAAGTGTCAACTCAAAGATGGGCAGTAGGACATATTAGTAAAAGCGAATCAGTATCATATAGTAAGGAAATAACATGGGTTTTCGAGAGTGAACAACAGATTCTAATCCTGGTTCCACCTCTAACTATCTGACTGTGAGTATGTTATATAACCTTTCAGAACTGCCTGGCTTTCCATCTGTAAAATAAAGTAATACCTCCCTTATATATTATTGTGAATAAAAATTTAAAGGTTTATAAATTGTTTAGCACACAATAAGCTCTCTCCCCACAATACTTTACACTAGAACCAGAAATCTTAGAGTTAGTATGTAACTCTTTCATTTTCCAGTGGGAAACTGAAATCTGGCAAAACTAAACTAGCTCAAAGTCATATAATGACTTAGTGACTAAGACTGTTGTATAATCCATTTTTCTTAATAAGACCAAATGTCCTTTTTACTCCAGAACAATGCCATTGTTATTAGTTACTACCACGATCATATTTCTGACTTAGAGGATGATTGCATTTCTCATTGTGATAAGAGAAAATTCTAGTAATCTTATTTTATATTTGAGATTTATATTACAATCATTGTTGTCTAGAATAAAATTTGGTTCTAAAGCAAATGCATTAGCAACATATAATTTATTTAGGGTCATATAACTAAGTTCAAAACAACTTGATTTCCCTGGTGTATACTCTGAGCTCCATTCTAGCAATCAAAGATAGTATATTTAAATGTGATTTAATAGTACTTAGTTGATATATTATTTAATTTATTGCATCATGTACCTGTAAAATTTCATCGTAGTACAAAAGCAAGCTTACTGTATAAATGCTATGGTTTCAGCTGTTTCTTTAGTATTAAAATGTAGTTTCTCCCATTATTTATATTTTATTTTATCCCATGATAATTTTGGAATAAAATGCAATTTCTTACTTCATGTAAATGTATATTCATATCATATCATATCCAGTATAATCAAGATGAAACAGTGTTTTGTTCAAAAGTCCTTTCCTGTTCAAAAGAAATGGTTTTCTAGAGTGAAGGTCTAAACTGAAGTACTATGCATGTGATGGCCTAATGGCTTTCTTAAAAATATTTCTGGCAAAGTCAATTTTGTTAAAAAAACAACTCTGCAAAACTAACTACACTTCTAAAAAATATAGTAGCAGTTATAACACACAGATCTTCTATTGAAGGAAGCATCTTGGTATAATGTCTCTGTGGGTGGTAAAATATTAGAAATTCAATTCTAATAGTCACTGTTATATCTGGTACATCAGACTTTTCTTACACTAATTGGCCATTATAACTTAGAGTAAATCACTTAACCTCTCTAAACCTCTGATTCCTTTTCTCTCTAATCATAAACAGCAATCGCTGCTTAAGAATAATGAGATATTTAAGATATCGCCATCCTTGAAAGAAAGTTGTGTCAAATTAAATTTTTTCCAGGTCTTGCTCCATCAGTGACACTCTTTTTGCCCAGTAACTTCAAAGTCTTTCTTCACCACATCTTCTTTTGATAATTCATCAAATTCTGACCCTAGTCTCACCATCATTCCTCCACTAGACCCTACTCTTTTTCCTTCCATAGCTAATTTTCTTGAGTTTTCTCACCTCTGATGCAACCACATATGACAGTAGGGAACATTAGAAAAACTGCAACTTGTGTGCCTGGAAGGGAAGGACAGACAGATAAAGTGAAGTTGCAAGCACGGTCAGGGGAATTTCCAGTTTCTGGTCCTTCAGTAGGGTGCTCGGACATCTTTACTCTGTCCTTACATCAAGTAAAGAGCTGAATGAATTGAAAAACCTACAGCTCTTCTTAGATCCATAGATAAGTGAGGTCACAAGGGAAAATGCTACCACCAAAACTGGAGAGAAAGCGGCAAATAAATAATTTACTGCCACAGAAACCCTCCAGCAGAAACCTCAGAGGAAACCAGTGCCAGGGATAAAAAAGCCTGAACTGTAATTGACACATTGCTGGAAGTTTAGTGTGGACAAGTTTAAGAGTAAAAAACTCCCGAGGGACCTATGACTAGGGTGGGTCCCCAAAGTTTTTTGAGTTTGACCTTCAGGTGCTTGAGCTGGTTCTCACAGTAAGTATCAGAGAAAAATACTCCTATGATTCCAGAAGAGAGAAGAGAAAACAAACCATTTTGAAATACGCCAGAGCATATATGCTCTTCTCAAAACAAGCACTGTCCTTCAGAGCCTGAATCATGTTTTATGAGTCTAACCCACTTGGAGAAAGGCAAGCATTCAACTTTGGTCCTCTAGTCATCCTGTCCCACCTGGAGGTTGGAAGGGTGGGGTGAGGGAGACAGAAACACATGTGACATCCATAGTTCAGAGGCACAGGTTCACTAAAATACTGAGACCTACTCATAGGACTATGGAGCACTGCACTTCCCTTTCTCCCATACCTTACCACCACATTACTAACGGCCTATTGACAGCAGTTCCTTTTGCACAATACATATCTGACTAATAACAACAACAACAAAAGACAAGGCACACTAAAAGGTAGAAAACACAGCATAAAGAGACAAAGCAAGCATCAGAACCAAACCCAGCTATGGCCGGGATGTATGTTGGAAATATCATACAGAGATTAAAAACAATTAATTTATTAATTAATTGATTAATATGCTAAGGGATTTAATGGGAAAATTGACAACATAAGCGATAAACATTCTAAGAAAACTTTTTTTAATGCTGGAGATAAAAAACGCAGTCACAGGAATGAAGAACACTTTTTGTTTGTTTTAAAGAAGGATTTATTGAGAGGACAGAAAAGCTCCCAGAGCGGGAGGGAACCCGAGGGGGTTGCCCTTTTTTTGTTTTCATTAGGATTTCTTTATTCATTTTTTTAAAGATTTTATTTTAGAGTTGTTGGCTACATGTGAGGATGTACCACTTAAATAAATTGCATGCAGTTGAGGTTTGGGCTTCCAGTGGGTCCTCTCTCCTCCGATAGCAGACCTTGTACCTCTCTTCTCCTGATAGTGGACATTTTACCCAGTGTGTTGTTGTGTGCCCTTTATCTCTCCTCCCTCTTTTCATCATCAATGTCCAGTGTCTCTTGTTCTCTTCTTTGTGTTTGTGTGTCCAGTGATCAGGGCCCACTTATGAGTGAGAACATGCAGTATTTGGGGTTTTTTTTCTTTGATAATTCACTTAGAGTGATGGTCTCTGATTACATCTATGTTACTGCAAAGGACATGATTTTGCTCTCCTTTATGACTGTGTAGTATTCCATTGTGTATTCACACTACATTTTCTTTCTCCAGTACACTTTTGATGGGCATCTTGGTGGTCTCCATGTTTTTGCTATTGTGAATAGTGCTGCAATGAACATGTACAGGTGTCTTTTTTGGTAGAACAATTTATGTTCCTCTGTGTATATTCCCAGAAGAGGGTTGGATCATATGATAACTCAATTTTTAGTTCTTTGAGAAAATGCCACATGCTTTCCACACAGGTTGAACTAGCTTACATTCCCACCAAAAGGTTAGAAGGATGAAGAACATCTTTGTCTCATTAGTAAACTGACATGACTGAGGAAAAACATCTCTGAGCTTAAGGACATTTTAATAGAAACTTTCAAAATAGGAAAGCAAAGAGAAAAAAAGATTTAGCAAAGGGTAACAGGAAATCTGTATTTGTTTGTTTTGCATTGCTATATATAAATACTTGAGGCTTGGTAATTTATAAAGGAAAGAGGTATATTTTGACTCATGGTGCTGCATGGTGCTGGCATCTGTTGGGTTTTTGGTGAGGCCTCAGATAACTCACAATCATGGTGGAAGGCAGAAAGGGAGAAGGCATATCACATGACCAGAACAGAAGCAAGAGAGGAAAAGGTGGTGCTAGGCTCTTCTAAACAATCAGTTCTCACTTGAACTAATAGAATGAGAGCTCACTCACTGCCCTGAGAACAGCACCAAGCCATTCATGAGGGATCAACCTCCATAATCCAAACACCTCCCACTAGGTCCCACCTCTAACATTGGGGATCATATTTCAACATGAGATTTGGAGGAACAACAATCCAAACTATATCAATCTCCAAGAACTGTGGAAAAACTACAAAAATCCTAACATGAGTTTAATGAGAAGAAAGACAGAAAAGAAGAAAAGAAATATTTGTAGCAATAATGACTGAGAATTTTCCCAAATTTATGTTAGACACCAAACCTTAGATGCAAAAAGCTCAGAAAACACTAAGTAGAATAAATGTCAAAAAACTCTACATTCAGACATGCCATATTCAAACTGCAGAAAATAAAATATAAAGAAAACTAACTAGAACTAAGCCAGGAAAAAAAAAAAAAAAACCCTTACCTATAGAGGAGCAAAAAAATGAATTATATCCAACGTCTCAAAAATTATGAAAGTGAGAAGAGAATAAAGTGAAAGTGTTAACAAAACCAACAAAATCCCTATCAATCTACATATCTGTGCTATGCAAAATTATCCTTCAAAAGTGAAAGAGAAATACAAACTTTCTCAGACAAACAAAAATTGAGGGGATTTGTTGCTAATAGACTTGCCTTGCAAAAAATATTAAAAGAAGGTCTTCAGAGAGTGAGAAAACTATATAGTCAGAAATTCATATCTTCATAAAGAAAGGAAGACATTCAGAGAAAGAATACAACAAAGATAAAAACTTTTCTTTTTTTTCTTGAGTTGGGGTCTCACTCTGTCACCCAAGCTGTATAGTGCAGTGGCACACCCATGGCCACCCCAGCGTTGACCTGCTGGGCTCTGTGATCCTTCCGCCTCAGTCTTCCAGGTAGCCAGAACTACGAGCGCACGCTACCATGCCCTGCTAATTTTTTATTTATTGTAGAGATGCGGTCTCGCCAAGTTGCCCGGGCAGGTCTCGAACCCGCGGGCTCAGACAATCTACTTGCCTCTGCCTTCCAAAGTGCTGGGCTTACAGGCTGAGCCACAGAGTCCAGCCCATTTTTCTTATCTTTAATTGGTTTAACTGATAACAGTTCTTTCAAAATAATGGCAATGATGTACTCAACTATATATACTTATGCATATATATATAAATGTATACTTATTTATAAGTGAAACAAATGACAATAAAGATACATGGGATGAGAGGAAGGAATTAAGAATATTTTGCTATTGTAAGATATTTGTAGGCTAGATGCGGTGACCTATACCTGCAATCCCAACACTTTGGGAGGCGGAGTCAAGAGGATTGTCTGAGTCTAGAGGTTTGAGACCAGCTTGGACAACTTGGTGAGACCTCATAGCTACAATAGATTTAAAAACTTAGCCAGGTGTGGCGGCATGCACCTGTGTTTCCAACTACTTGGAAGGCTGAGGCGGAAGGATTGCCTGAGCCCAGCAAGTGGTAGTTGCAGCCAGTGAGCCATGATTGTGCTACTGCACTCCAGCCTGGGTGACAGAGGGAGCACTCCAGCCTGGGTGACAGAGGGAGACTCCAACTCAAAAAAAATAAAATAATTTTTTTTTTTGCACTACCCATGAAGCAGTACAATGTTATTTGAAAGTAGACTTGAATTTTAGTTGTAAATATATATTGCAAACTCAAGAACAACCACTGAAATTTTTTAAAAGTACAACTGACATGCTAAGAAAGAAGAGAAAATGGGAACTTACGAAATGCTCAATAAAAACCACAAAGGAGTGGAAGAAAAAATAGAAACAAACAAAAAATGCTAGTTAGGTGGGAAACAATGGGAACTCACATATATTGCTCATGGGAATGTAAAATGGTATAGCCACTTTGTACTACGGTTTGGCACTATCTTATAAACTAAACACATTTCTATTTGATTCAGCAATTGTTCTGATTGAAATTTATCCAAATGAGGCAAACACTCACGTCCACACAAAACACAGATGTTTATAACAGCCATATTCACAATTGCTAAAACTCTGAAACAACCAAGATGTTCTTCTATAGGTGAGTGGATAAGTAAAAGGGGGTACGTCTAGACAATGGAATACTATTCAGCACTAAATAGAAATGAACTATCAAACCATGAAAGGGTATGCAGAAAACTTAAGTGCATATTACTAAGTGAAATAAGTCAATCAGGTCATACCATATCTTGTATGATTCCACCTATATTATTTTCTGGAAAAGACAAAACTATGAAAACAGAAAAGGATTAGTGGTTAGCAGGGAGAGAGCGATGACTAGCTGATGAGAAGATTATTTTTAGGGCAGTAAAACTATTCTGTATGATTCTATAATGGTGCTATATATTTGTCATATATTTGTGAAAACTCAGTCCATGTATAACAGTAAGAATGAATATAATATGTGTGGTATAATATAAAGTAATGATATAATATGATGCAAACTATCTGTAATAAAACTGGCTCTCTTCTTGTTATAAAGGCAGACTGGAAACTTTGAGAGAAAGACTAAAGGTATATTATGATCAAAATGAAATTCTTTATGACTAAGTAAAACTAACTAAAAATAATTTATATACATTAATATATTCACATATAAACCCATGTTATTTTCACTGGCTGTGTATCATCTTAAATATTTTCAATTACTATGAGCCCCACTGTTGGGGACACATGATTTAAAAGACTACTGCCTGATCTTTTATTACTTAGACATTTCTTTAGCAATTCAGCCAAGACTGTCTTCCCTCAAAGTGTGCTTCAATATTATCTGGTGCCCTTTATACAGGAATGATGGTGTACGCTTGTAGTCTGAACTACTCAGGAGGCTGAGGCAGAGGGAACGCCTGAGCTCAGGTGACTGAGGTTACAATGAGATGAAGTTATGCCACTGCATGCTAGCCTAAGTGACAGAGTGAGTCTCTGACTTCAAAAAAGACCACAAGAAAATTTATAACAATTTTTGAAGTGATTGAAGATGAAAATGCAACCTATTTAAATGGCAAAAATAAAGCAAAAATAGTGCTTAGAGGGAGAATTCATAGCTTTAAAGTCATACATTAATAAAGAAGAAGGGTTGAAAATCAGTTTCTGAAGCTAAAAATTTGCTAGAAAAAGAGCAAATTGAACCCAAAGTATTGGGAAGAAAGGAAGAATGATTAAAATAAGAATATTACTAAGTGAAATACACAAGCAACAGAAAAAAAATCAATGAAATAAATGTAGCCCACTTATTAAAAAGACTAATAAAGTTGATACAATTATAATTAGACCAATCAACAAGAGAAGAAAACAAAATTAACCTTAACAGTGACAGAAGAAACATCTCTACAGCTTCCTAGGATACTTAAAGTATAACAAGATGTAAGGAGCTTCTATGATGGCCTCTAGAGATGCCTGCCTCCATGGAGTCATGGCTTTGTATAATAAATACTCTCTCCTTGAGCAACCAATAGAATACCTCAACATACAGAGCACATCATTTTAATTTTATATTGCAGGAAATTGTAACTTTTATCTTAGCAAACAATCTCATTTGTTTCTGTCTTTAATGAAATAAATTTCTATGTTAGATAGGCCCATGCATAATCGAGGGCAGATTCAAGCTGACAGCCTTCTAGGAATCAAGGCCCTTAGTCCAATAATTCAAAAGAAACTAGATAAACTTAGAAGTGGATCCTTCCTGCAGGCTTTCTTTTCTTTTTACCTTTTAAATTTTTTATTTTAAAGATATGGGGTACAATTCAGGGTTAGGTATACAAATATTCATTATGCATGTACCCTTGTTGATGAGGTGTGCTCCTCCTTCCCCAGGCAGATTCCCACTACTGCCAATCTTACCTCCCTGCTCCCTCAACCCCCGCGCCCCTCAGTTTCCCGCTACTGTCAATCCTTTTCTTATAGTATTGCCACAGTTGTTCAAGGTCTGCTTATCGGTGAGAACGTGTGATACTTAGCTCTTTGTTTCTGTGAAAGATCACTCAGTATTCTAGACTCTAAGTTCATTCAGGTTGCTGCGAAGTTCATGATTTTGTTCTTTATGGTTGCACAGTATTCCTTTGTGTATATCTACCACTTTTTTTTAATCCAGTTCTCTTTTAATGGGCAGCACGGTTGGTTCCATGTTCTTGCTATTGTGAACAATGCTGCGACAAATATACATGTGCAGATATCTGATTTGAGTTCTTCCAGGTATATTCCCAGTAAAGGGATTGCGGGTCATATGGAAAGTCGATTTTTAGAACTTTTAGGAATCGCCACAATGTTTTCCACAGAAGCTGTACTAGTTTACACTCCCACCAACAGTGTACAAATGTTCCCTTTTCAACACATCCTCTCTAGCATCTGTTATTTTTTGTTACTGATGATTGCCATCCTGACTGGAGTTAGGTGGTATCTCAGTGTAGTTTTAATTTGCATTTCTTTGATGACTAGTGAGGTTGAGCATTTTTTCATGTGTTTGTTGGCTTTCAGATGAGACCCTATTTCTTTCAGATGAGACACAAATTGATGCCACGTTTGAAGCCTTATGATAGACTCTAAAGCAACAGACCAACCTAAGACATGCTCCGATTCTGACCCACAGAAAATCTGAGAAAATAGTGTATGTTTAAGCTGTTAAGTTTGTGATAATTAGTTATGCAGCAATAAATAAGTGATATGTAATGTAATATTATGAACAAGCGTATGCAAATAAATGCAGTACCTTATATGAAGTGAATAAATTCTTTAAAAGACACAAATTACCAAAAAACTGACTTTAAAATAATATGTCTCAATATTCCAATATTAGTGAAAGTTATTAGATTCATATTAAGGAACTTTCCCACAAAGAAATCTCTAAACTTAAATGATTTTAGTGGTGAATTCCATCAACACCTGAAGTAGTATTAATCTTATACCACTTCATACACAAAATAGAGGAAGAAGAAGCAGTAACTTACTCATTTTATAAAGTCAACATTAACATAACAACCAAGTCCCCCAAAATAAAAAGGGCTCGGTGGCTCAGCCTGTAATCCCGCGCCTTTGGGAGGCTGAGGTGAGTGGATTGCCTGAGTGCGCGGGTTTGAGACCTGCCTGGGCAACTTGGCGAGACCTCATCTCTACAATAAGATCAAAATGAGCCGGGCATGGTAGCGTGCGTCTGTAGTTCCAGCTACTTGGAAGACTGAGGCGGAAGGATCGCCGGAGCCCAGCAGGTCGAGGCTGCGGTGGCTGGGAGCGGCCACTGCATTCCAGTCTAGGTGACAGAGTGAGACTCCAACTCAAAATAAATAAATAAATAAATAAATAAGAAGAAAAACTACGTGAGAAATATTTGTAATAAATATAGATATGAAAATCATTAACAATATATTATCAAGCCAAATTCAACACTATATAAAAAGTAGAATGCTTTGT
Source organism: Carlito syrichta (assembly GCF_000164805.1). NCBI lineage: Eukaryota > Metazoa > Chordata > Mammalia > Primates > Tarsiidae > Carlito > Carlito syrichta. The sequence goes on from NW_007249154.1 coordinate 1,393,696, forward strand.
AACATAATAGGTTTATTCCAGGAATGCAAGACTGGTTTAATATCTATAAACCATTCAGAGTAATTCATCATATTAATATAATACAATAAAAAGAAAAAATATATAACATTATCTTAATAAATACTCAAAAATAATTTGACAAGATTTAGCATCAATTTGTAACAAAAACTTTCAGTAAACATAAAAAAGAAATTTCCTCATTCTGATATAGGATATTTATGAAAAAGCTACAAGTTATATTGTACTTAAGAAAAAAGGCAAATATTTTTGCTTTCATTACTTCTAATCCATATTTTACCAGAGGTTCTAGCCAATGCATTTTGGCAAGAAAATAAAAAGCCTATAGGTAGGAAATGAAGAACTAAATTTTTCTTTATTTATAGATGGCATTATCTTGTACATAAAAATATCCAAAAACATTTTAAAAACTCACTAGAGTCTATTACTGAATTTAACTATAATGCTGGAATTGAGATCAATATGCAAAATCAATTATGGTGTTTTTTTTGTTGTTGTTGTTTTTTAGTTGGAGTCTCACTCTGTGGCCCAGGCTGGAGCGCAGTGGCATGCTTACGGCCACTGCAGTCTCAATCTGCTGGGCTCAGGCGATCCTTCTGCCTCAGCCTTCCAAGTAGCTGGATCTACAGGCTTGTGCCACCATGCCTGGTTAATTTTTTGATTTGTTGTAGAAATGAGGTCTCACTAAGTTGCCTGGGCTGGATCAACTGTACTTCTGTATAATAGCATCAAACAAGTGGAAATAGAAATTTTAAAATGTTATTCATAGCAGTCGGGATGGCAATGATTAATAAGTAAAAAAACAACAGGTGTTGCCGAGGCTGTGGAGAAAAGGGAATGCTTCTACACCGTTGGTGGGAATGTAAGCTAGTTTAACCTCTATGGAAAGCAATGTGGCAATTCCTAAAAGAACTAAAAAATTGACCTTTTATACGATCCAGCAATACCTGTCCTGGTACTATACCCAGAGAATATAAATTGTTCTACAAAAAAGACATCTGCACACGCATATTTCTAGGGACACTATTCACAATAGCAAAAACATGAAACCAACCCCACTGTCCATCAAAAGTATACTGGATAAAGAAAATGTGGTACATATGCATGATGGAATATTATGCAGCCACAAAGAAAAACAAAATCATAGAATTTGCAGCAAATTGGAGAGAGTTTGAGATCATCATACTTAGCGATATTTCGCAGAAACAAAATACAGGATACCAAATGTTCTCACTCATAAGTGAGAACTGAGCATTAATCACAATAGCACAAGGGAGGGTTTAGTAGTTGATGGACACTGCCAGGGAGGGAGAAAGGGAGAAAGCACACAGCATCACAAAGCGTAACTAGTCCTGAACTAGGGGAAGTGAGGGCCAGTTGGAGGTCCAAACTTTATCTGCACGAAGACAGTTTGTGTAGCTAATCCTGACTTTTACCCCACATAGCTATAATTAATTAATTAATTAAAGTAATATGTAACAAAAATATAATTAAATAAAAACATTATCCTGTCCAATTAAGAAATGAAGTATATGGGTAAGACATTTTAATTTATCTTTTTTTGATGTATTTTTTTTATTCTGAAATGATTATAGATTTACATGAAGTTGCAAAAATAATAGAGGTCCCACTTGCTCCCTTAACAAATACCCCCAATGATGACGTCTTACATAACCATAGTACAATATAATTATACAATTAAAAATTAAATAATCGAATTTGTTTTGAGCTGGAGTCTCACTCTGTCGCCCAGGCTAGAGTGCAGTGGCAGACTCATGGTCACTGCAGCCTCGACCTGCTGGGCTCAGGTGAGTCTTCCATCTCAGTTTCCAAGTAACTGTAACTACAGGCACATGCCACCATGCCTAGCTAATTTTTTTATTTATTGTAGAGACAAGGTCTCACCAAGTTGCCTGGGCTGGTCTTGAACCCCTGAGCTGTGGCAATCCTCTCTCCTCGACCTCCCAAAGTGCTGGGATTACAGGCTTGAGCCACCATGCCCGGCCACCTACCAGTATATTAATGTAGTACAATCCACATACCTCACATTCAATTTCAACAGTTTTAAATGTACTTATTTAAGTGTGTGTGTGTCGTCATGTACAATTTTCTCAAACATGCAGATTTGTATAACCACTATCATAATCAAGATACAGAACTGTGTCAGCATCACAAAGACCCCTTGTGCTCCTCCCTTCTAGTCATGCCCATTTCTCTCCCCTTTTCTTGCCCCTACCACCTTTGTAGCCCCACTAATCTGTTCTCTAGCTCTATAATTTTGTCATTTTGAGAATGCTATATAAATAGAATCTTTTGAGATCTGCCTTCTTTTTCTCCACTCAGTATAATTATTATTATTATTTTTTGAGTCGGAGTCTCACTCTGTCACCCAGACTGGAGTGCAGTGACCGCTCCCGGCCACCGCAGCCTCGACCTGCTGGGCTCCGGCGATCCTTCCGCCTCCGCCTTCCGAGTAGCCGGAATTACAGGCATGTGCTACCATGCCCAGCTTATTTTTTGATTTATTGTAGAGATGAGGTCTCGCTACCCAGGCGGTTCTCGAACCTGCGGGCTCAGGCAATCCACTCACCTCAGCCTCCGAAAGGCGTGGGATTACAGACTGAGCCACGGAACCCAGCCACTCAGTATAATTCTCTTGAGATGTATCCAAGTTGTTAGCTGTTGCATAAATCACTGGTTTGCTCCTTTTTACTGCTGAGATACATTCCATGGTATGACTGCATCACAGTTTGTTTAACCATTCACCCTTTGAAAGATATCTAGGTTGTTTCCAGTTTGGCACTATTTCAGCTAGAACTGCTATGAACATTTCTATACATATTTTTGTGTGAACATAGTTTTCATCTTATTGGAGTAAATATCCAGAAGTCTGATTGCTGAGTTACATAATAAATATACATTTAGTTTCTAAAGAAACTTTCAAAGTATTTGCCAGAGTGGCTCTACCATTTTACATTCTACCAGCAAGCTGTGAAATACCCAGCATCTCTGCATCCTTGCCAGCATTGGGTGTAGTCACTGTTTGTCATTTCAGCTATTCTAAGAGGTGTGTGATGTTGTTGAGCACCTCGTGTGTTTATTTGCCGTCATTATATCATCGTCAGTAAAATGTCTCTTCATGTCCTCTGCTCATTTTATAACCAGACTGTATGTTTTATTTATGGGTGAGAATTGAGAGTTGTTTATATAGTCTAGATATGTGTCCTTTGTCAGATACGTGGTTTACAAATGTTTACTCCCTGTCTGTGGCTTGTCTTTTCTTAACAGGGTCTCTTGCAGAGCAAAAGTGTTACACTTTTATTAAGTTCCGTTTATAGATTTGCTTTTCTTTTGGGATTGTGCTTTTGGTGTCATGTGTAAAAACTCTTCACCAAGTCCTAGGTCCCAAAGATTTTCTCCCATGTGTTCTTCTTAAAGTTGTATAGTTTTATACTTTGCATTTAAATCTAAAACCTGTTTTGAGCTCATTTTTTTTTATAGGATGTGAGGTTTAGATCAAGGTTCATATCTTTTTCTGCAAACATCTGATTGCTCCAGCATCATGTGTCTCCCAGATACCGGCTCTGCTGGAACACCTCAGCACCCTCTGACTCTCACCTGCACTTCTCCACACCCCACAATCTCCCTTGGCCCTAACTAAGCCCACCACCTCGACCCTGCCCCCTCCCACCAGCCTAGAAGAAATCACCCTTTGCAGACAACGGAAAAGGAGAGGGAAGCAGGACAGGCCCCAGGGGAGCATCCACAGTATGGTCTGGGGGTAAGTGCAGTGCCCAGGGCACAGGGTCATCAGCTGAGCTAAGACCCTGATGAGGGTCAGGTGGAAGCAGGGGTCTGGGTCTGTCAATGGGCCCAAGGCAGATCCCAGAATTTCCAAACAGCATCTTAGCTTTACAGATTTGTGTGGGATGTGGGGTAGGGGGTGAGGGTGGGGACAGGGGGACATAATGACTGAGACAGGGGAGGGACTGAGGTTCAAATTAAATGTACTCAAAGGAATAATAAAGATAGAAGCATTTCCTGACCAGGTTTTCCAGTTGCTACTGCCACGGGGGAGTCAACTACACCCCACTCCACCTCTTGGGTCAAGGACATTTTGATTTATCATTATTATTATTATTCCCTTTCCCTTCCCACTGATGGTAAAAAATGCCCAACGTAACATTCTCAGAAACTAAGAATTTTAGTGTCTGTGGGGCAAAATGAGGTGATCATCTCCACATATGCCAGTCACATTATGTAGACCTGGAAAGAGATAAAGAGAACAGGTCTTTATTTAGCTTCAGATAGACATTAAAAAATATTTGCAGCCTCTTAATAATCTTCTAAATAAACTAAGTATCATTTTGCCCTCCATATTTTTATTTCACACCTGGGGAATCTTAGTTAAAATTGCATTTGTTCTCTGTGGGGTGTCAGGCTCCCTCTTATTTTATTTGGCAGTTCCTTAGAGGTAGCATAGTGAAATTTATTCAGGAGATCAAAACTGAGGTATGCTTAGAGAACTTTCTGGTATTCCTGATACCATATAGTCAGAAAAAGCTCTTTGGTATGGGGGTAAGGGAAAGAGAAGGAGAAGTTAGTAAAACAACCCTACCTCTTTAGACTGAAGGGTTTGTATGTGATTTGGTGTTGCGGCAAAGCAAAATTTATGTCATTTATAGGAAAAGTGTAGATTAATGCTAGAATTAACACAGATAAAATCTGGCTAAGCTGGAGTTAACTTAAGAGTACAAAATGTAATCTTTCTTTAAAAAGAAAAGAACTCAGCCGGGTTCGGTGACTCAGCTTGTAATCCTGTGCCTTTGGGAGGCTGAGGTGAGTGGATTGCCTTAGCCCGCCGGTTCGAGACCCGCCTGGGCAGCGAGACCTCATCTCTACAATAAATCAAAAAATCAGTCGGGCGTAGTAGCGCACGCCTGTAGTTCCAGCTACTTGGAAGGCTGAGGCGGAAGGATCACCAGAGCCCAGCAGGTTGAGGCTGCGGTGGACGGGGAGGCCACTGCACTCCAGTCTGGGCGGCAGAGTGAGACTCCAACTCAAAAACAAACAAACAAACAAAGAACTCCTTAAGAGCTAAGCAACAAACCTGGGGTTAAACTTAAAATTATTGTGTCTTCTTTTCCGACTTCATCAGTTATTAATAGCGTGTCATTTCTTTGCATTTGCTAAGATTTGGGGAATTTTATAATTTAAAAAATGTCAGCTTAATCTCTTAAATAAAAGCAAATAAAGGGAATGCATTTGAAATTGCTTCTTAGTATTTATACTTATGTTTTAGACATATGTAACAACTATCATATTAACATAATCCTTTTGCAAGCAAGAAATCAATATACATCTCAAATTATTCCTGTATTGTATTTGGAGAAATGATCGTCGCCCTTCTGTAAGAGAAATTTGACTTATGGTTCTTTTGTATTATCTGGAAGAACAATTATTGGGTTGAGAAAATCAGACTATGTGAATGAATGCATTTAAAAGTAGTGACTTTCTCAAGAGTTGCCATTTAATATTAGGGAAATTAGAGAAAACCAAAGGTTTTAGAGAAATAACTGAAAAAAATTTAGGACAGTCTCCAATGATTGTAATTATGTAGTCTTCCCTGCCATCTGTCTTGTGGTGAGGCTTTCTGACTTTAAAATATAATATTAAAGAGAATTAAAGTAAATTGCTTCAAAACCTGTGAGCAGATTATTCACAAAGATAAATAGCTAAAGTAAAATTATATGTAATCGATGGACTATCAGGTTGAAATTTAAAGAATAAGGTAGGTAGAACACACGATATTTTAAAATTTACTTTAGTTCTATAAACCAATGGAAATCAATAGAATATTTATTTCCTCTCCTCGTTCTTTTTTTAAAAAAGAAATAACTATAGTTTTGTTATGAAATTAAAAAGATATAGGTGTATGTATAATACATGCAAATGTTACTTAAACCTTCATTCTCCTCACATCTTTTTCTCACCAGTACAAGAGTAGTAAACAGTTTGATTAAAATTATTCCATAATTTTTCCACATACCCATAAATAATTTGCTTGGTATATAAATGGAATTATACATGTTGACTGTAACTATATTTTTGATTGATAAGTATTTCGTCAACATCTTTTCATGTCTGTGCATGTAGGTCTTTTTTATTCTTTTCAAATGCAGTGTAATTTCCACAAGATGGATAGACCATAGTTTTTTTTATGAATATTTAAGTCGATTCCGCTATTTTGTATGTTTTTTAACGTTCCATTCTGAAATTATTTCAGACTAGACTTTTTTGTAAAGCCTCTATAAATTTTAACATCTTACATCCCAAAGTACAATAATTATAACTAAGAAATTAATATCAATATAACATTAATAATTAATCAGGAAACTTTGTATAAATGTTTCCAACTGTCCCACTAACATCCTTTTTATTGATTGATACCTAATCTAGGATCACACATAGTATTTAGTTGGCATATTTCTTTAGTCTTTCCCATTCTTCTGCAACTTACTTTGTTTTTCATGTCTTTAATACTTGTGAAGATTGCTGGTTATTTATTTATTAATATTTTGTTTATTTATTTCTTTATTTATTTTAAAGATGTGGGATACAATTTAGGATTAGGCATACAAGTGGTGGTCATTTATTTTACTGAATGTCCCTCAACCTAGGGACATTCAGTAAAAAATTCAGGTTATGCCTTTTTAGCAAAAATATAACAAAATAATGTGTCCTCAGTGCATCATATTTGGAGACATGATGTCAATATGTCACATTGCTGATAATTTTTCATTGATCACGCATAAGTTGGAGTCGTCACGTTTTACCACTTTAAATTGCATTATTTCTCCTTTGTAATTATTAAATATCTGAAGAGGATGATTTTGAAAATATACTTATTCTCATTCAACTTTAGGCCATTAATTTTAGCATTCATTGGTATTTCTTGTCTGCAACAATTGTTATTTTTCTAATATTTTCTTACTTTGTGAAACTTTCCCTGTCCCATACCTAGAATCAGTCATTTCACCAGGGAGTCTTAGTTCCTTATACTGGAGGTAAAATTTAAAAACCAAGACCGGAATGCCAGATATGTTCATTACTACTGGGATGTCATTGCTTATAGGTCCTCTCAGTTCATGGAGCTGAGATATATATGTATATTTACCCATATATCTACACATGTCTATGACTATTTCTGTATTATCCATATATGTGTGTATGACACACATACACATACGTAAATTAAAAACCATGAGTCCCTACTAACAACTTCAATTTCTGTCATGCAGTCTCCCCCACCTTATTTATAACTTCTTCCTTCAATGGTGAGAAATCTTGTTCTCATTATATGCAATATGCTTACACATTTGCTTAATCTTAGAATATGCATAAAGTATTTTATTTTATTTTATTTGTTATTATTATTATTATATTTTGAGTCGGAGTCTCACACTTTCACTGAGGCTGGGGTGCAGTGGCACGATCATGCCTGCCACAGCCTCGACCTCCTAGACTCAGGCAATCCTTCTGTCTCAGCCTCTAGAGAAATAACCTAAGTTTGAGAGTTTGCATTATATTGCCCGGGAGTTTGAGACCAGCCTGGGCAATATAATGCAACCTCATCTCTACAAAAAATAAAAATAAAAAATCAACCAAATTAACTGGGTGTGTTGGCAAGTCCGGGATTACAGGCGTGAGCCACCATGCCTGGCCTACATGAAGTGTTTTAGAATTACTAACACATTTTCTATGAAAACAAATTTACTAACTATAGAACAATATTTGTACACAGTTTTTGTTTGTTTGCCTGCAGTTGTGCAATATATAGTCAAAACACTATTTTCCAAGGTTCTCTAGATTAGTTCTTTTCTCTATCACTCCCTTCAGGGTGTTCATGTTATTCCTTTGTAATGCACTTAGGATATTTTTAATGACTTGTTTCCCATTTAGGTTTTCCCCACAGCTCGGTTGATTTTATGATTCTACTATTTTTTTACAGTACAAACAATGCTGCGAAAATCTTCTTTGTCCTACCATCTTCATGTGAATCTTTATAAGTATTTCTTTAGATTCCTAGAAATGGAACTTTTGGGTCAAATGCATCCACATTTTAAATTTTGATATACTCCACCAAATTCCTTACAAACACCAGTAGTAACATACAATCCAACGAAACACTTCTAAAACTCCTTTGTTGTTCATGTAGACCAACATTAAATATTATTCTTTTTTTAGCTTCTACATTGTTACTGGGAATATAAGCTAGTTAGCCCTTTGTGGAAAGAAGTGTGGCATTTTCTGAAAGAATTAAAAATTAATCTGCCATACGATCCAACAATCCCACTTTTGGGAACAATATCCAGAGCAACATAAATCACTCTACCAAAAAGACATTTGCACACATATGTTTATTGCAGCACTAGTCACAATAGCAAAAATATGAAATAAACTCAGATACCCATAGAAAGTAGATTGGATAAAGAAAATGTGGTAAGTATGCATGCATGTTGAAATACTACACAGCAACAAAGAAAAGCAAAATCATGTTCTTTGTAGAAAAATGAATGCAAGTAGAGAACATTATTCTAAGTGCCCTATCACAGAAACAAAAAACAGAGTACCACATGTCTTCATTCATAAGCAGGCCCACTGGACACATGAGTATAAAAGTGGGAACAACAGACACCGGACACTGCTAAAAGAGGGAGCGCAGAGGAGGGATAAGGAGTACATAACCATACACTGGGTACCAGGTTACTACCAGGGGGACAGAGGGCTTACTCAAAGGCCAAACCTCACCTCCATGCACTTTGCTTATGTAGCAAATCCTCAAATGTACCACACACCTCAAACAAAATAAAATGAAATAATAAAATAAATCTCGGTAATTTTTGCAACTCTCATCAGCAAAAAAAAATGTCATTTGTTAATTTATTTTTATTTGAATAATGTTGAAGTATCTTCCAATATATTTATTAACCATTTGTATTTTTTTGTGCGAATATTGCTTGTTCATTTCCTTTGCTTGCCCACATTTCTAGAGATAATTTGTACTATTCTTATCAATTTTTTAGAGTTTAAAAAATTTTAATAGATATTAAATAGATATTAAATACATGCTGTTTGCCATGTATGTTGCAAATATTTTCTCTAAGATGGTCACTTGACTCCCTTCACCCCTTCTTCTTGGTGACTTGTGTCATACAAATGCTTTTATTTTTATTTTTATTTTTGATTCAGAGTCTCACTGTCACCCAGGCTGGAGTGCAGTGGCACGCTCACAGCCACCGCAGCCTCGACCTGCTGGTCTCAGGTAATCCCTCCACTTCAGCCTTCCAAGTAGCTGGAAACACAGGCAAGTGCCACCATGCCCAGCTAATTTTTTTTACTTATAGTAAGGATGAGGTCTCATCAAGTTGTCCAGGCTGGTCTCAAACCCTGGCTTCAGGTAGTCCTCTCATCTTCACCTCCCAAAGTGCTGGGATTACAGATGTGGGCCACCCCACCCAGCACACTTTTACTTTTTATGGAATACAGTTTATAAATATATTTATTTATGAATATTTTGTTGTGGTTTAGGAAGGCTTTCTCCAAAGTAAGATAATAAAAATGTTAATATGTAAAATTATTATTTCTTATTAATTTGAATACCACTTGTACCATATTCTAAATTGTCACATAAGCAAAAAACACTGTTCTGAAAGTTCTCAAAATAGGGTCTGAGATCTCCAGGAGGCCTTAAAATCTTTTCATAGATCCACAAGATCAAAACTACTTTCATAGTAATATTGCATTGCTGACCATTTCTTTCACTCTCATTTATGCAGTGAAATTTTCCAGAAACTGCAAGCATGACATGTGCTATCTCAACAGATTAAATGCAAAGGCAGATGCAAGAAATCAGTTTTCTTATAAATATATGTATATTTATAAATGTATAAATACTGGGAGCTAGTGTTTAAGCTGAAAAACATTTTACTTTAATGAATATAATTTCTGTGAGACTAATATATATTTTGACAGTATACTGTATATCAGACCTAATGACAATCCATTTACTGAGTCAACATTTTGGTGAATTGGGGTGCAACTACATTTTGCAACCATGGCTAAAATGTAACCACAAATCGGTTACAGAAATAAGAGTTCCATAAAAATCACCAAGAACATGCTGTGAGAATTAATTGACTATATAGGATTTACAGTAGTATTTACATTTTTATTTATAAATTGTGTGTATTATATTCTTTACATAAATGTAAATTATAATTAACATGTGTGCGTATTTATATGTATATGGTTTTTGAAGAGTAGATTGTTTAACATTTACCAGCACCCCCCTGATTAAATATCAGAGAAATAAATGTTAACATTATTACAATTTTGACTACACATACATCAGAAAGACTAAAATTAAAAATATATATATAAAACTTTATGTGAAGTGTTGATGAGGGTATGAAGCAACTAGAACTCATATGCTTTTGGAAGGAATATAACTTGACAAAGCATTTGGGAAAAATACATGTAAAAGAACTTTTCAAAATAAGCATACTTATCATCTCATCCATACATTTGATTTTAGTTTTATATGTTAGTAGAACTGCAAGTATCTGCACACCAAATACATATATAAAATATTTATAGTTGCATTCTTTCTAATAGCTAAAAACTTGAAACAACACAATTGGACATTAACAACTAAAATACAAATAAGTTATGCCCTCATATAGTCTAATTCTATATAGCAATAAAGGAGAATGAACCACTGCCACGTGCAACTACATGACTGAGACTCATAAAACTGAGCAAAAAAGTGCATGCTAATGAGTTTATAAGTATTTTTTATGTAAAAAGACAAGAAAAAACTAAATTGCAGTGATAAAAATCAGAATAATGGTTTTCTTGGGGGAAGGAGTTACTCAAAGGGGTTTTAAAAGAGATGTTAAGTTTTAGTAACATTTTACTTTTTGATATGTGTTACATGAATGTATCAATTTATAGAATCTCAATATGTATGTGCTTTATTGTATGTATACATTATTTTAAAATAATCTATGTGCACATTTTAAATTTTTTAAAGGTATAAATGTAGAAGATTTGAGCAATACAAATAAGAAGCTTAAGTTAATGTATATTTATAGCACCATATCCAATAATTGTAGAAGACTCATTTAAAAAATACATTGTCAGTCAATAAAATAGACCCCCCCCAGGTGCTTACCTTATGTTGTTCACAACCTTGTGTAGTTCCTCCTATATCCAAAGAGACTGCCATATAAAAACAATATGATATTGTAGAAATAAATAGCAGAACATGTCTCTCTCTCTCTCTCTCTCTCTCTCTCTCTCTCTCTCGATTCTTTCTGGAAGAAGCCAGCTGCTATACTAAAGAAACACACAAAGAGTTCTATGAGAGGTCCATGAGTCAAAGCAAAGTTCATTGTCAACAAACAGCATTAACTTGCTAGGCATGCGAGTGAGCTGCCTTGAGAGTGATTCTTCAGCTTCAGTTGAGTTTTTAGATTGTGGCAAAAGCCAGCTAACATATTTTCTGCAGCACTTAGTGGCAAACCTAGCCATGTTACAATGTGTGTTTAACTTAACAAGTTCTAACATCTATCTTTAGCCTTTCTCTTTTCAATTCATACAAATAACTTAATATGGTTTACTATGAGCAACATCTCCACATTGTGTTATGCTCTTGTCCAGTATTTTCATTCTGCTTTATTTAATTTTAATCCAGTAATTTAGACTAAATTATTATTTTATATAGTTGATATTTATTTATACGCAGCTATATGTTTACATTAATTATTTCTTGTAGAAAAGCCCTTATGAATTTTGGCAAATGGCAATTTCCTTCTTCTATCATCCTTTTGCATTTCTGAATAGGCACGCTGCTGCAAGGAAGAATCTAGTCATTCATCCATTCATTCACTCCTTCACTCTTCATTCATAAATATCAATGTTGATTAGTGAATTCTTACTCTATTCAATAGAGTGTAATTCTTTTGTATAGTTATTTATATTGATATGTAAATTGTTCCAGATTTGGCCAGTGTAGCCTCTTCAACATGGCTCCTATGACTTTTAAATATATCTTTATCACTCTCAGGTACTTCCTCATAGTTTGCTTAAATTTGTTTCTTATTTTTTTGCTATTTGTCTATACCTCCATAAATAGCACACTGACTCGAAGATTATAGGTCTATGAATAAACCACTTTCTTATGTGCCAGGCACTATCATAGAAAAAAGGGATACAAGGTGAAAAAGAAAAAAAATGACATTATATCAGTAAACATATACTTTATTTGTAGAGGAGAGGCAATAAATAACATAAAGTACAGGTATAGCAGATAATACATCTGTCTTGGAAAGACAGTTCTTTATTCTTATTTAATTTTAAAAAAATATCTAGGTTACCCATTCTATTCTATATAAATGTCAGTATCAGTTTTCAAGCTCTGTTAACATTTTGAAGGTACTTTTTAAAAAATAATCTTTGATCATATAAATTAACTTGCTAAACAATCGAAAACTTTATAATATCTAGTCTTTGTTTTTTATATCAAGACACAGAGAAAGATTATTTAAAAGAAGTATAGCTTCCCAGTCATTTATGAACCTCATTTGAATCATTTTATAATTAACTTTTTTGCTGAAAGTTGGTTGTGCTATCATAAAGTACTTTTTTAAAGTATTAATACACGTGTCGCTATTATTTCGAATACAACCAAGAATCTTGTGTTGCTTGGATGATTGCAGGATGATATTGTATAGCATATGGTTAAACTCAGATAATTATGGGAAAAAGAAAATGAAAAACAGGAGAAATAAGGAAGGATCAACTGGAGAGTGAGAGAAATTTTCAGCAGATTATTTCATGGGTTAAAGATTTAGGAACCTTCATGCAGCATAACAGAGAATTGTTGAGGCAGTTACAATATATGAAGAAAAAAGAGGAATGAAAAATGCTGAATTTCAATAATTTTTGACATGGATAGTGAACGGAATCTTTGTGTGATGTTTTTGACACTGATTTCAATGCAGAGAATTTGCTTTTGGAAAAAAACAAAAGGAAATTTTGTTTTAGAAAGGTTTAAGTATACAAAATAGTTGCAAAGATAGTACAGAGGGTTCCCTTGATTCTCAAACCTAGTTTTCTCTCTTGTTAGCATTCCACATTATTATGGTAAATTTGTTACTCCTAATTAACCAATATTGACACATTATTATTAACTAACTAACTCCAAACTTTATTCATTTTATTAGTTTCATCCTAGTGTCCTTTTTCTGTTCCAAAATTTCATCTAGGACTAGTAGACAATTTATTTTAAATTAATCTGTTCCTATTACTAGACTCAGTTATTTTAATAGGACATTATCCTGAGGCATACATACTTCCAGACATGAGCAAATCAGTACAGTTTTATGTAGCTTATACGAGGACATGATGACTAAATCCTCTTTGAGATTCTCTTGCTTTATGATCAGGTGCTCGTTTTTTTTGTTGTTGTTGTTTTTCTTTCCTAGAAGACAATAAATTTAAAATGTACGATGAGCATGTAAAATGACTAACCACAAACAACTAAATCTAAAGCCAGAAAATATGCAAGACAACTTTTGAAGCCATTGTGCTTTCTTTCAGTCTCTACTTGACAGGTCTTGGATATTTTTCTAAGTACTAGTATAACTTTTAATTATATTCTCAGATTTTTGGTGAATAATGTGAAATGCTCATGAATATCAAATATCATGCCTTAGTCCTAAAACTAAAAATCAGAAAAATCTGAAAACTGCCTTAACTCAGTTAAATATGACTCATCTCTATGCCTGAATTCAGCAGTGGGGAACTAGAAGTACCAGTCCTGACAGTTGTGATGTAATAAACAGATCTTAGCAAAACAGATTGGTTGAATCGTTCAATGCGTTTTTCAACATTGATCCAATTCATCTGTGGTCATGTAGCCAGAGCCCAGGAAAATATTTTCCTGTGGATGGATATCCAGTGTAACAGAAACTTTAAAAATAAAAAATAAGTAAATTTTCACAGATTTTCTTTTAACATTCTGATATTTAACTAATTTTGATACTAAAATGAACTTTTGAAATATAACGGAACATGTGTGGTATTGGTATTAAAATGTTTGGTGAGACCTAAGATGTATCCTATTCATTCATTTAAATATATTGAATTTGTAATATGTTCCAGCCACTATGCTAAGCCTTGAGGATACAATGCTGAGTCACCACAAGAAAACAAAAAAAGACAGGGTATCTGCCTTCAAGGAGTACGTTTTCTGATGGGAGTTTTTTGTTAAATAGACACATACAGCACCTGCATATCTGGGAAGAGCATCAAAGAACTCTTTGATAGGGCATGGTTGCCCCTCTTGATCAACCCAAGCAGTATGGCCACCCCAGTATAATACAAGTGTCACTAAAAAGCTGTATTTATAAAAGCTGAATAGTATGAATTTGTTATTCTTGTATGTGTTTTCGTCTTTTTTTAGTAGTCATCTATGCTTTCAACATTTATAAACACTTTTTTGTGTCAATGAGCTTCCTAAAATCTTCTGTCTTATTGTCTTATTACATCAACTGTCATAAATTTTCAAGCAATGTTTCATAGTTGGAGTAATATAGGGGAGTTTAATGAGAAAGTCAATGTTTACTGAATATACAAATATCCTGGCAACTGTCTTTGCAGACTTCAGAACATGGAGAGGAAATAATAGGTGACTTATTACAGACTGTACAACAGATAAGTAGACAATTAGACTAGTTCATCAGTCATAACTACATCGAACCAACCCCTGCATATCATTGTGTGCATTTCGGCATGCTATTTAGATTCCCTCATTGATAAAGGGAGTACTTCCGAAAAACTTCGTGGGGCTGGACTGCAAGTTGAGTAAATTTTTGAAGAGCACATTTTTTCAGTACATAAAATTATGAAAACGGAAAAATGTGGCTGATGGATTAATAGTGTTATATGTTATTTTAGAAATAGCTGAACACAGAATAATTTGTAGGAAGAAAGTCTTCGAATTAAAGGATGGTTTATATATATGTTTTATCTCATGCCCAGTAGATTTAACCAATATGGATGTTTCCTCTCTGAAATGTAAAATTGGGACTAGCAAATTTTGTCCTCTCTTAATGCTCATTAAAAATACATTTTAAAGATCTTTTTGCCATTTCCCTTTGAATTCCCAAATATTGTAATCTGAATGATTTACAGCAAGAAGACAGTTTACAGGCTGAAAACATTTTAAAAGGTGGATTCTCTTTTATGCATTATTAATTTTAAACTACCAAGGAGGTGTGGCTTAAATTATTTTTTACTATTCACAAATCTGAAATCTTTGTGGGCCTGTCTGATCTTTAAGATATGAGTTGCTCATAGATGACTTTCATCTAAAATATAGATTGATTAAAAGGTGTGGTACATGATGCCCTGAAGGCTGTATTTATAGAACTTTCCTGTGTGAACTTAAATAGATTCAGAGAAATAGGGGTACCACAGGTATATAGCTTAGCTAGGCATGATGTGATGCTATTAGTCACAATAAATAGTACAACTATAATATTAAAGACGTGAGAGTTGGCCAAACCATGGCAGTGCAGAGTTTCAGAAAATAAATAATTAATATGTAAGAGTATAGTATCTTCAAAAATGTAGAGTTTGTAGGATTTTTAAAAATTTATATATCTATTTAATTCTGCTTCCTATAGATAGTTCTTATTTTTATCTGTTTTAAAGATTACATGCTCTTAACCTGTAAAATGAGAAATTACATTTTATTTCTAAAACTTTATGTTGAAGAAGTTAAATGATATAAATGAGAAAATTAAATATATCGGTAACACATTTAAAATACTAAAAATCTCAGCATTTAGTGCCCCCAAATACTCAAAATTTAATATGAAAAGTAAAAGGACTCTTTATAAAGAACCCAGGAATTTATACAGATGCAAACTAATTTCTCTACTCACTTTTTGGTATAAAACATCGTATTGCCGGGCTCGGTGGCTCAGCCTGTAATCCCGCGCCTTTGGGAGGCTGAGGTGAGTGGATTGCCTGAGCCCGCGGGTTCGAGACCCGCCTGGGCAGCGAGACCTCATCTCTACAATCAATCAAAAAAGCAGCCGGGCGTGGTAGCGCATGCCTGTAATTCTGGCTACTCGGAAGGCTGAGGCGGAAGGATCGCCGGAGCCCAGCAGGTCGAGGCTGCGGTGGCCGGGAGCGGCCACTGCACTCCAGTCTGGGCGACAGAGTGAGACTCCAACTCAAAAAAAAAAAAAAATTAAAAAAAACATTGTATTGATCTCCTTATATATTACGCACCTACCACTAACCTCAGAAGTTCCCTTTAATAATGTTTGTAAATTAGAATCTTTGTTTGAAAGTAACTGAACAGCACATGATCACAGAAATTATACACTTTAGTACATTTCTTACTCTTAAAAAAATTGATTTTAATGGGTTGATGTGTGGTGTTTGGGCATTGTACCTAGAATTTTGCAGAATTACTTGTTTGCTTCACAGGGTAAATTGAGGAAAGAGTGTAAAGGATACTAGGGTCAAACATGAGAATCACTATACTGCGATTTTCTGAATGTATTACTTTGAGATCAACAGTTTTCCTATGTTCCCTTTAAAACTTGCTTTCTTTATTATCGTGACCTTGGTCGTCACCCCAAAAGTCTGACTTCATCTCTACTTTGTTCAGTTCTCATTCCCTTCTGCCAGTCTTTTCCAATTCTTTTCGCTGGCCTGTTATCCTCATCCACTGTGGACTTTGCTGCCATGAACTGGCTTAAGTAAAAGGGCAATCTCTGACTTTAACTTTGCTGCAAATGTTCTTTCTACCAATTATGTTAAATGAAAAAAAGTTCAAGTCACTACTGGCCTTGCTTATACCAGTTGCTCTCACATCACTGACATTTTTTTCAATTCAGAAGCAGCCTTTGAAAACGGAAATCTTCCTCTTCTATCCCTGCACTTGCCCTGTGAAATGCTGCTGCAGAAATTTGAGAAAGTCTGTGGATGTTCTGCAAGAGGGCCTTGCAAAGCACACCGGGTTCTCCAGACACTCGCAGTTCCCTTTCCCCAGAGGCCGCACGCAGTGACTACCGAACAGTTGTGCTTTCTCATTCGGACTAGATGCTATAACTATAGATGTTTGACTTCATTCAGGAGCAATTCTCAACTCTCTTCTTTCCCTCGAACTAAAAGCAGTAACCTTTACTTTTCTGATTTTCCTCCAGTTTCAGAGATGAATGAGTGTTTCTTTTTTAACTATGTTAACTATGCTCATAACTAATGGCCACCTTTTCCTTCAATGTGTTCTAAAAACTATAAAACTTTTACTGTTATTACTCCTCAACATAAAAAATTTCCAAAGCCCTTTCTCCTTAAAAAAAAAACAAAACCTTGCCTTTTTCCCCCTTGTTATTCTGTACATTCAAGGAATAAGCGCTTTTAAAAATGAGTTTGAATCCATCATCTTTTTGCTTTCATTCTCCATTCCCTTTCTCTAGCAGCAAACATTTTTCAGCACTTAAGTGCTTTGTGATGTCTTATTCAGTCCCAATTCACTTATTCTGCAATATTTTCAAAGACCTACCATGTGACTGACCCTATTCGCAGGTGAAGTAGACATACAGTACACAAAACAAACAAAAACCATGCCTTCATGAAGATGTTGAGATAAATCATTATATAGTACATTAGAAAGTGATAAGGACAATGTAAAACAATAAAGCAGAGTAAGGAATAAAGAGTAAGGGGTAATGGGTTTGTGATTTACAATGCTTTTAATAACGGTTAAGAAGAGCCTCGTGACATAAGGATGGGAACAACAGACACTGAGAATTCCTGAAGGAAGGAGTGAGGTGGGTGGTGGAGTGTTGAAAAACCACCCATTGGGTTCTACGCTTACCATTTGGGTGACCAGCTTAATAGAAGCCAAAAATTCACCATCACACAATATTCCCATGTAACAAAGCTGCACACATACCCCATGAATCTAAAATAAAATAAGATACATTTTTTTTTTGAGTTAGAGTCTCACTCTGTCACCTAGACCGGAGTGTGGTGGCCGCTCCCGGCCACC
>NW_007249154.1:1411968-1516614 GCF_000164805.1 Carlito syrichta
CCCGCGGGCTCAGGCGATCCACTCACCTCAGCCTCCCAAGGCGCGGGATTATAGGCTGAGTCACCGAGCCCGGCCAAGGTACATATTTTTTTGAAAAAGATAAACCTCATTAAAAGAGTACCATTTGTGTGAAGATTTAATGGAAGTGAGGGATGAGTCGCATGGAAATCTGAGGGAAGAGTCTTTCATGGAGGGATCAAGTCAGTGCCAAATACTGAGGCAAAAACATAGAGACAAGCATGGCTGATGCAGAGAGAAAAAGGCAGGAGGAGGGAGGCAAGGCATGACGCCAGAGAAGTAAAAAAGGAGTATAGATCATTTACCAGAGATGAGAGCCCAGTGCTAGACTACATAGGCAGAGCTCATTTGGAGGGAACATGTGAATTCTGTTCTTAAGGATAATTTGGAACGTATGGGAAAGAAAGAATAGCATGTGCAAGTGTGTCAACATGTAATGCTCAGGCAAATAGTTTTAAGCAGTTGAACCTAAGGTCCTTGTAAGGAAGAGAAGGAGCCAGATCATGAAGGAATAGGAACATGAGGGTAAGGTAGCTGACTTTCAGTCTGCAGGCAGTAAGGAGCTATTTATACCTTATTTAGGAGATTAGATAAGGAGAATTACTTCAACAATATGGAGAAAGGAATCTGATCCAGATATTAAAACTCTACCAAGGCAAAGAACTTCCTGACCTTTTGGATTTCCTAAGCTTCCTTTCCAGCCTCCCTACCACATTCACTGATCAGCATACACAATCAGTTTGCCTCAGTCAGGTAGCACATCTGGCTTGTTCTGTTGGTTTCCTCTACTCTCTCATGTTGGCTACTAAGCTATCATCTCTTGGGGCCTTCTATATTCTGTTTCATGATTCTGGAGTTGAAACTCTGCAAACTACATTTCTACTTGGCCGGCTGTCTCCTGTTAGGTTCAGTCAATGGGGAAAGATTGGAAGGCTAGAGGAGGGAGAAGGAAAACGCTCCTTCCTTTTTGTTTGCTCTTCTGTCAGCCACAATTCTTCACTCCCCTCAGGCAGTAGCAGTAGTTGCTTCCAGTGGTAATTAATTCCAATTTCCTTTCTTTCTTTTCTTCTTTCTTCCCTTCCCGTGTCGCCCCTCCTCTCCCCTCCCTCTCTCCTCCTCTCCCCTCCCTTTCTCTTCTCTCCCCACCCTTCCTTCCTCCCTCCCTTCCTTCCTTCCTTCCTTCCTTCCTTCCTTACCCTAAATAGGCATATCCTACTGCCCAGCTCCTCAGAGGTATGAATTCAGTCCCCTAAGTTTCCTTTTGGGAGTTCCTGAGGTACCAATACCAGCTAGACATCAACTTTTCTTTAGAGGCTGTGGGTCCCAGCCCCAAGGAGGCCTGTATTAGGCTTCTACAGTATAATAGCCAATCTTTCCCTTGTTCAATTAGCTCTACAGGTGATGACTGTCCATTGAAGTTACTACCTGCGCCATCTCCGTTTTGTTTTTTGTTTGTTTTTGCCTTTGTAGTCTTTTAATATTTGTTTAACCAGTTTCTTATATTAAATTCTCTTCATTAAAATATCTGGTGTAATTACTTTTTTCCTGATTTGACCCTGATACATCTCTTTATTTTTCTTCTCTCTTAAACGTGCTGCAAAACCACTACATAGAACTTTGTTACGACTGACTCTTAAGGACATCTGCCTTATATATATTTTTTCTGTAACAAAACCATACATCAAAACAATTAAACAAGTATCTGAGAGACTGTGATGTTCAGTACATTGTAGTAGACATCCTAAAGAACACATAAATATTAGAGAAGAGTTGTGTTCTCTCTTTCTCTCTTAGCAGGACAATAGGAGGAGACTTCCTGTAGTAAAAGCTCTTGTATTCTACATTGCCAACTGAAAAAATCACTTATATCACTTCAATAAATAGTAAATTTGATTCAACCCCCATTCATCTTAGTATATTTGTCTTATTTCATTGGAAGATAAAATAATGTAATTTTTTGTACCTATTTTATTTGAGTATTATTTATTTTTACACAGATAGTTCAGTTACATTTACACACTGTCTTACAAAAAATTTAATATCAAATTGACTCAAATATAACCATTTCATTCATACAAATGTGCTTTAGAATCCATGACTTTCTCTATCTCCTTCCTTTATGCCTTCTCTTTTTCACTACGCTATCAAGGGAGTGGGGTAGGAAGGGAAAGAAAGTAAGTAGGGAACTGTTAATTTGTGTAAACAAAGCAACAGCCGTTTAAAATTTGGAAGAGAGAACATTGCAGGCCCAGAAGGCAAAAGAAAGGAAGCAAAAACTGAGAAGTCAGCAACATTGTAAAGAAAGAACATTGGCACTAGTTAGAAGCCTGGAAAAATCAAATACCAGTCTAAAGGCAGTTGGTACATTGAAGTGTAGAAGGCATATTTTACATCTTCTGTTGGAGATGAATGAATTCTCAAACTGCTAGATTTCAATGAACTGGAAGATACATTATTTGTGGGATATGTTTAAGAATTCCTAGGGATGATAGATCAACAGGAACTGGCATAATTTATTATATTCCAGCTGACAGAGTGAAGAATAAAGACAATTCTGTGTAAGGCTCACATGAAAAAGGAAGTCAAGTGTAAAAGAAATCAGATCTTATTTTTTCCTGATCTCTAGCCAAACGTTCAGTTAAAAGGTGAAATTTTCTTCCAGCAAAGAAATGTTTCTTGCCAGGAATGTGGAGGTAAGCTATCCCATTCCAGACCAAACTGGGAATGAATTATGAAAGTGAAACTTATATCTTTTGGGAAACCAGATCAACTGAAGATCTGATGCAAAATGTTAAAAGGAATTGAATTCAGGAAGATCTGGATTCTAACTCAATCTCAGGGGGAATTCAAGGACTTTGTGGTTTCCTTTTTTTTTTTTTTCCTGGAATCAAATTTTATAGCTCTTATATTTGCAGTTAAAAAAAAAGTTTTCTGAAGTTTGTATATGTTATTTGAGGCTTTTAGTCCATTATTTCATTTAAACAGCAGCAGATGGTGTATTTAATTTATGACAGTCTCCTGTATATCCTGTGGGACAATGTTTTCTTTGAATGTTTCTGTCTCATCACCAACAATTCCACTGATCTGCCAATCAACTATGTCATTGGGAAAAATTATCAATGATTTAATCAAGAATAATGGTGCTTTTCTTTGATGTTAATAGTAAAGATTACAAAAATAATATGATACATTCATAATTTAATTGCACAATTATTGTTATACTATGATTTTGAAGGAGAATGAATTAAGAAAAAAGTTTAGTTATGTTAAAGAATAAAATAATCACTGTCATTTGAAACTTGTTTGTAACAGACATTCATTTGTAATTTTCTAGTATTAAGTTCTCTCTTTGGAATCTAACACTGTATATAGGTATTATAACCTAATGTGTAACAACAACAAAATAACCTAATGCATATGATGTATCTGCAAACTATTTTAAGAGCCAAAGGAACTTTTATAACATAATTTATAAATATAAATAATATAGAGTGTTGTTTGATTAATAAAATGTGTGAAAATAATTATTACTGCTTCCCCTGTATTTTGTGAGGTAGGAGGTGGTAATATCAGTCCATTGTTAAACTACGTTTTATGAAACTATTATCTGGATATAAGTTTCAGTAAGAAGAAAACAAGTGTTAGCTTATATACCAGTCTTGTTTAATAGGAGTTTTAGATTATTTTTTAAGCAAAATTTGCATCTAAATAGCAGAAGACAAAAACCCTACAGAATACTTGCCTCAAGATACCATGTGCCAATTATCAATTTCTAAGTGCTTTTTGTAGAAAGTGGTGTAACAACAGACAAAAATCCATTAGCACTATTTCTTGATTTCAAAAACATTTCTTTGTAGTAGAGCTTGTTAAAAAAGAAGGACATTGTTAAACACTGCAGTGGCATGCCTTAAGTTCAGATATTGAAATTAAAAGTGAGATAATTTTACAAGTTTTCTTCCACTGGTAATTGTGAAAGTTAATGTTGATTTTACTGGTTAGAATATGCATAATATTTGAAGTGACAATTTGAATAGTACCAAGAAACGGTTTGTCTCTCCTGCTAGGGATTATGACAGAGATAGAAACCACTCGGCAATATTTAGTCAAATATACTATGTGTAAAATATTGTGATAGAAAAATATTGAGAGTTAAATATTTTGTAGTAAATATCTAGTATGTCCAAAAGTACTCAGATAAAAAAATAAAAGTGGTTAGTGGCACAACAAGAAAGCTAATCAGCTAGCATAGAAATTCAGAGATCAAAAAATTTGTATTTCCTGAGAGAAACAAGAAATAAACAAGAAATAAATAACATTTGAGAACTGTGGTTAATAGACAGCATCTAAGATGATTCCCAATGATCCTTGTCTCCTAATATTCACATTCTTGTGTAATCCTTTCTTCTTAAGTGTCTCTCTATTGATGGATAGATTACTGCAAAGGTGATTGGATGTAAGATTACATTACAAAATACCTGTGGCTTCTCTCTTTTGGCCTCTTGTTTGCTACTTGCTTGCTCTGATGGAGCAAACCACCAATTCTTGAACAACCCTCCTCAGTGGCACAGAACTGAAGGTGGCCTTCAGTCAACAGGCCCTCAGCCCAATTGAATCCTGCCAATACTCATGTAACTTTAGAAGTGAATTCCCTCTCCAGTTGAAGCTTGAGCTCAATGCAGCCTGTACTGACATCTTGATTACAGCCTGGTGACAGTCCCCGAGACAGACATCCAACTAAGATATGCCCGGATTCCAAATGGAATGAAACTATGATATAATAAATATTTGTTGTTTTAAGTCACTAAGCTTTTGGATAATTTCTCACAACCATAATTAACTAATGCAAGGAAAATGACGCAAAAGAAGAAAATTTCAGGCAAGTGGATTTAAGTAGAAGAAGGGAGGCTACTTATTCTCACTGAAAGGAATAGTATAAGAACTACATGGAGCTTCATGAAGCTAGGAAATTTCATGGGGTGTTTGAGGGAAAACAAATATTTGAATTTTCTGGAGTATAATGCACATGAAGATTTTGTAAAGGTCATAATTTTAAGCTAGTTTATTGAAACCTCAACACAGAAGTTCTGGAAACCCAAGTTTAAGATTATGTATTTTTTTTTAGGTGAATTAGCTACATGAGTTGAGCAAAAGAGTATTTTAGGAAGTTTTACTAGTAGTAAGGCATACAATAAATTGAAAGAGAATGATTTAGGAAGTATACATTGAAAAACTGTATGATTATATATAAAAAAGAAATAAGGATAATAAAATGACGATGTGAGAGATTAAGACAGGATATTTTGCTCAATACATTTATTTGGGATTTTTGAAGCGAGAGATAAGATATCTATAAAAATTCAGTCTTGAATTATTGGGAAAATCAGAAGCAATATGAGAAATAGTCGATTCAAATGAAGGAGTATGATTGGGAATGGAGATGACAACCCTGGTTTTTTGACCTTTTGGAGGCAAGATAGCAATAACACTTTTGATGACAAATCAAAACTACTAGTGAGCATTTTAGGATAGAATTTTCATGTGGGTTATATTTTTTAATGTGTGAAATGATCAAAGTCAGAATCTAGAAAGAATCTTGGAAAAGGCTTACATTTAGGACTTGAATGAAAAAAAAGGAGCCAGAGAAAATGGAGAATTAGCAGGAAAAAGTGGTTGGCAAGAATGTAGGTGCAGATAAGTTCTCATGCAAATAGAAGATCAAACCAGTGTTTTAGGCCAAAAACAGTGCAATCAAACTTACTTTTCAGCCATTCAAAAATAAACTTCATAAAAGCTGCCATATAAACCCTATATTTGAGATAAAATTTGCATCTGAGTTATAGTTAATTTTTTTATTGTACCCTTCAAAACAAACTGGTCATAAATGGACTTAAGCAATTGAACTAAGTTACTTGACACATAGTATTTTTTAAAAGGAAATATATGTGCAAGATAATTTTGTAGATTTTAGAGTCTGACTTTCTGATATGTAAACTAAAATGTCAACCATGCAAAAGCATGGAATCAACCGTGCTGCCCATCGAAACTGGACTGGATTAAAAAAAAAGTGGTACATATGCACAATTAAATATTGTGCAACCATATAGAAGAAGGCCAAACATATAAACTTCACAGCAACTTGGATGGATTTAGATTCGATCATACTTAGTGATTTATCACCGATACAAAGAACAGAGTACCATATGTTCTCACTCATAAGCGCACCTTGAACAATTATCATAATACTATAAGAAAGGGATTGGCAGCAGCGGGAAACTGCCAGGGGATGGGGGATGGGAGTGACAGTTGAGGGAAACTGCCAGGAGAGAGGGGTACACCTCATCAACAAAGGTACCTCATAATGAACATTTGTATACCTAACCTGAATTGTACCCCACATCTTTAAAATTAAAAAAGTCAGTTATGAGCCGGGTTCAGTGGCTCAGCCTGTAATCCCCGCGCTTTGGTAGGCTGAGGTGAGTGTATTGCCTGAGCCCGCGGGCTCGAGACCCGCCTGGGCAACTTGGCAAGACCTCATCTCCACAATAAATAAAAAAATCAGCCGGGCGTGGTAGCACGTGCCTGTAGTTCTGGCTACTGGGAAGGCTGAGGCGAAAGGATCGCGGGAGCCCAGCAGGTCGAGGCTGCGGTGGCCGGGAGCGGCCACTGCACTCCAGTCTGGGCAACAGAGTGAGACTCCAACTCAAAAAAAAAAAAAAAAAAAAGTCAGTTATGGATTTATTTGTTTACTTAACAAATCTGTCTCTCGCCTTCTATATGCAAAGCATTATTCTAGGTTTTGAGAACATAGAAGTAAGTAAGATAGAAATAACTCTCACATGGAGTTTGCATTCTAACAGGTCAAGTTTCTTAATAGAATAATGACACTTCCCTAAAAGTGATCCCTTAACTGTCTATTCACTTGTGAAGAAGGGCATGCAACTAGCTGTAGCAAATACAATGTCAGGTCTTATTACCACATATGAGCCACCTTAGTATAGGTTATTTTGAAAGAAAAGATCAAATATTGTTCTAGGCACACTATGGCATTATCCATTTGATATCTGCTCCTCTGAGTTGCTTGGGTCTCTCCATTTCCTATTCCACTTCTTACTTCTCTCATTGGTGGTTTTGGACTGAAATTCTTATTACTGTTAGTACATGATATAACACCTCCCACTCACAGAATTTGGTCTGGACCTCAGTCGAAATCTTTTTTTCTCTTTTTCTCCACGAAGCAGCTCACAGGACACAGGTGTTACATTTCTGTACATATGACTTACTAAGTCAAAAATAGCAACATGATAGTGGTCATGATAATGAGGAGGAGATTAGTCAGAGATGGAGGACTAATTTGAGCCTGCCAAAACAGAGTAGGCATTAGCACTACAAATTCAAGAGCTCTCTATTTTTATTACTGACACTCTCAGCACATGCAAACAATTGTGTGATGGCAACACTCCAAATTTAATCCCAGTCGAGGCTTTTCCATTTGTATAAAAGCAATATAAAGTCGAGATATATATCTATTTAGTCATGTATCCCAAGTATTTAAAACAATGAATAGTATAAATAAACACTCAGTAACTATTGCTGAATGAATAGTGAATTATAGTTATGTCTAATTTTCCTGAAAGTCTATATGTGTCACTGTTAGTTCTCTTTTTCTCATGCATACATTTACATAAAACCCACAGACAAACTTTAATTTTCAGAGAAAGCAGAGTATAATCCTATAAGAAGGAAGAGAAACATTTTTCTGGTCTTACATTTTAGAAGAATATTTCTTTTTGTGGTGGATATCATGGTTGTATTACTATGCAGTATAGTGTTACTTCTTTTTAACCAAAATTTACATTAAAAATATATCTTTTAAAAGATGGCTATGGAAAAAAAAATCAAAGTATCTTGCTAGGCTTAAAATGTAGAGTACTTTTCACACAGTAACCTGCCCAGAATTATGAATTTTATCCCTGCTTGAGTGTTTCATAATGCCCCTGAACACAAAGGAAAGCATAAGATAGTAAATATTATAAATATTTGATTTACCTAAATATGTCCAAATATTTTTGATGGCTATGTGATACGTAACTACATGTTTATGTGATTCTAGAATATATTTTTGAATAAAAGGATCAAATTAAACTGTACTTTTTTGGAACAATTGTCTTTCTTTTATAAAGATTAGCGTCCATAAATTTGTTGTGATACAGAAGCTTTTCTATGAAACTTAGTGATATTTAAGAATTGCATAACTATCATAAACAAAGTGAAGTGTACCACTCTCTTAATAATAACCATACTATGAGTTATAACTATTTGGATAAGCATAATTTATTTAGTATACCTAATGATAATTTATCTATATGATATTTTGTGTTTATTGATTTAGAATATCTTATAAGAACTGTAATATGAGACTGAGAATTTCTGAATGAGAATCAGTATTTCCAAGATTCCTTCTCTCTAATGGAAATTCTTTCCAAATTTTTTAATTGGATAGCAAAGAAAAGGCTTTATTTAAAAAGCCATGTCTTTTTTTGTGTGTGAATTTATAGAGTTACAGAAAACATGGATTTACATTTCTAAAAATCTATAGAAAAAGATAAGAAATAACATTGATGCCATCTATGAACACAGGATCACTTTTTAAAATGAATTCATAAGGAGAAATCTGGTTTTAATTTTCATTTTAAATATCTTATGTTAATTTATCTTTCCTATTATTAGACCATATAAAGCTAAAAAGCTCTATAAAATTTAATTGATCACTGCTTTTGATAAACTTATGTATTGAAATAATTTATTGTGCTTTGTTTTAGAGTTCTTTTAATTTGTATTACAACCTCTGTTTTCTATTTACCTTTGTTCATCAGAAAAGTAATACAGAAGAATATGTCCTAAGTGTCTTTCACATATGAACTGATTTGTTTTATGCAGTTTTATAGCTCTAGACCACAACTCAACCATGGTCAGCAATACCAACAATTAATCAATCAACCAACAGAACCTTACTCAAGACATTCTACTATGTGTCCAGAATTGAGGAAGTGTTCATAAGCATGAACACAACACAGTTTTTAGTTAATCCATGTCCCATAGAAGGGACAAAGAATATAAAGAGGCAAGCAACATAGTGAAGTTTTCAGGACTAACACTTTACCACAATGGAAAAAAGTTCAAATCAATGGGTCAGAAATTTCCTTTTTATTAAATGACAGCTCATTATCTTTTATAGGCAATTCTACCCACGTGGTAAACATCTGCACTTTATAATGATCAACATTAAGAGAAGCAGAACACTGGAAGTTTTCCAGCAAACTGGGAAGGGTAGGCAATGCATTTTGGACTACTTTAGTTCAATTAGGAGATTTTCCTATTTAACTCCTACTCTGTTTCTTCAACAATAAGTCAAAAATGTTGCAGAGTTGTATCTTCAGATTATGGCAATGTCATTAATATTTACCCTTCCTGTTGTCAGTCATCTATTCTACTTTATGAAAAAAACCTGTGAACCTCTCTCTTTCTTTCCCTCATAAGCAATCACCTTTCCCCATCTGAAACAAATTAACTCCTGGAGAGACGTTCTAAGAGCTTTCACATAGTCGTTTCCAGGGCAACAGCTTCTATTGTCCATATGTATCCTGCAGCTCAGAGAGTAGATTGCCTTGTATCATCAGACAAGAGTATAAAGAAACCAGTTCGTTTACATATAATTCGAGAGTGCTAAAAGCAAACTAGTGATCCCACTGTACTGAATTAACTTTTTTCTTTCTGTTAATGTCTAAATCTACTGTATGAGGTTGTAGGAAATGTTATGGGTTGAGTTTTGAAATATGGTTTATTGTGTTGCATATAACCATAAAATGGCTTCACTAGAGGTACTGCCTCAGTTCTCTGGGATGTAATATCCTTCAGTACTGTGGAGCCCTCTACTGGGAAGCTCTGTATATCAAGCCCAGAAAGCATGTCTTTTGCTCTCCAAGATCCATCAAAGTTTGAATTATTGTATTGGCAAATATTATTTAACTCTTCTGATGAATTTATTTCTATTTTGATAATTTTAAATTACTTTAAGTTGTTGCACTTACTTGTTTACTGGTGTTTTTTCCTGTTTGAAGAAAACAGTGTTATTAAAGGTACTTGATCCAATTCCTCCATGTTGACCTAAACCATCATTCTAATTTAACCCTTTTAATGTGAAGAATTGAGCAGTTTCTTGAGTGGGAAGGATTCAAAAACCAAGCAATATTCAAATTCTTGATGTATTTGGTTTTTGTTAATTATTCTGATTACACTTTTGAAAACTTTGTATCAATATCATACGTAAAACATGTGAAAAGGATAGAATAAAAAGAAAAGATCATAGCATTTTAATATGACATGATACAGTTGCAAGTATTAAAGATCTGAATTGTATTGCCTTGGGCAAGAGAAATTACAATATTTGCTATACGAAGAACAGTACCAAGGGAAAGTTTAAAATTCAGTGTAAAGAATAAAGTCAAACAAAAAATAGTTTTAGGAGTGTGAAAATATTTAAAAGACAAAAATTTATTTTATTTATTTTTTTATTTTTTTATTTTTTGGAGTTGGAGTCTTACTCTGTCGCCCAGACTGGAGTGCAGTGGCCGCTCCCGGCCACCGCAGCCTTGACCCGCTGGGCTCCGGCGATCCTTCCGCCTCAGCCTTCCAAGTAACCAGAATTACAGGCATACGCTACCATGCCCGGCTGACTTTTTGATTTATTGTAGAGATGAGGTCTCGCTGCCCAGGCGGGTCTCGAACCCGCGGGCTCAGGCAATCCACTCACTTCAGCCTCCCAAAGGCGCGGGATTACAGGCTGAGCCACCGAGCCCGGCTCAAAAATTTATTTCAGAAGATTCCTCATTAGCAATAGATTATCATAAGTTATTCTGTAGTAACTATGTAGTAAAAATTAACTGGAATGACCTTTGCTATAACCAGTAAGATGTTATATTTAAATTACATCTACATAAGAAGATAAGAATGTGAATTAGCCTTCCTTATAATGTATGATTTATATTTTTTTCAAGTTAAAATTAACCTAAACACCTACTAGCAGAGTTGTAGAATACAGGAAGCATTCATCACCTGAGCCCAGCAGGTCAAGGCTGCAGTGACTGTGAGTGTGCCACAGCTCTGCATCTGGGCAACAGAGTGAGACTACAACTCAAAAAAAAAAAAAAAAGAAAAGAATACCATATGATCAAAACACTGCTTTGACATCAGACAGACTGTGTTTGAATCCTACCTCCATGACTTATTATTTGCTGTTTAAGCCTAATTTTCCACATCTGTAAAGTAGAGACACTGTAATATCCATGTCTGAAGTTTGTTAGGAGGATTTAATGAGAAATAAGTGTGTATCACAATATAATGCTGTGTGCATCACATGGGCTTCATATATAAAAGGTATTATCTACTAATAGAAGAAACTTTTGTTCATTCAGTGTTTTTAAGGATTCAAATAGTTTTCCTATGTCTAGTTTGTCCTTTCCCCTTATGACTCTGAAGATTGTATTATTTATTTCTATTTTACCTGTAAAGGTACTAATGTTCACTGAGATTGTATGATTTGATCAACCTGGGGCTATATTTTGCAATGTAAAATCACTGGGAGATGTTTAAGGAAAGTAACAATGAGAAAAATAAGTTTACTAATTTGGTTAGATGCGCAGCTAGGCTAGAATCATTTCAAAAGTATTTGAATATTTAAGTTTGTCATTAGAGAAGGGAAAGTTATAGACTGTCTTTTGAAAAGAGTATGAAGTTTCCTAAAACAACAAATTCTGTTGCCTACATTCATGGACTAGAATTAGGATTCTTCATCCCACCCTCACCCTTTATTTATGTAACAGCTGCTCACCAAAAGTTTCTGTGAAATCCTAAGAAAAGTCTTCAATCTGTGGGTTTTAAGGTATAGTTGTTGCACTTCTTACATTGGCATTTGCATTTGGTAGGAAATATTATGACCTGATAAATCTTTTGTGCTTGGTATTGTAATTTGGAGCCACTAGCCAAAATGTAAGCCCTTCTAGTCTTCCTTTCACTTCAATAATTAAGTAGATACATTTGTTATAATCTTTTCCCTTTTAACCTAGGTCTTTCTATCACTATAGCATAGTGATTAAGAGTATGCTCAGATAGGTATCAGATCTTCTGTCCTGAAACATTGACTTTGCCTCTTGCTACCTTCATAAACTTGGGCAAGTTGCTTAACCTTTTGATGCCTCTCTGCTCTTATCTGTAAAATAGGCAAAATAATATAGAGCTCATGGGTTCTTGTGATGATTAAAAGTGAGATAACATATATGTAATATTCTTGGAAGTGTCTAAATCACATTGGTAACCTAAAATATGTATTGTTATTATTACTGACACGCCTTTGACCACTCAACAATTTCCTAGAGTAGTCCAACTCCATCTGAACCAGATTTAACCTAATTTTAATATTAAAAAATCTCAAACGAATCTAAATTCTCAGTCTTTTCAGATTAAACCCGAATTCCTAAAGAATTCTGCTGCCCTGTTGAATCTTTTTTTTTTTTTTTTGAGTTGGAGTCTCACTCTGTCACACAGACTGGAGTGCAGTGGCCGCTCCCAGCCACTGCAGCCTCGACCTGCTGGGCTCCGGCCATCCTTCCACCTCAGCCTTCCAGTAGCTGGAACTACAGGTGCGCGCTACCACGCCCCAGCTAATTTTTTTGATTTATTGTAGAGATGAGGTCTCACCAAGTTGCCCAGGTGGGTCTCGAACTCACGGGCTCAGGCAATTCACTCACCTCAGCCTCCCAAAGACACAGGAATGCAGGCTGAGCCACCGAGTCCAGCCCCTGTTGAATCTTTAAATGGATATTGTTTATTGTCTGTAGGTCTTTGTTTTTCAGACTAAAGAAGAGTGTGAGAATTTTACTTTGCTTTCAATAATGTTATTCCATTTCACTCAAATAAAAAAATACTTGTTTAGGAAGAATTAATAGGAAATAGCTATGATGCTATTTCACCCTCCACCTCAATGCTGTTATCTACTGACTTCATAGTCTGTTCATTTCACCTGGCTCACAGTCTTCTCCCACCCAGAAATCCCACTGTCATCCTAAATAATATCAATGTCTATGGTTAATCTCTCCCAAAGCCTTGTTTCATAATGTATTACCTTTCTTAACACCAATGAGCCTAAACTCTACTACTGCCAACCACTTCCATAGTCATACCTTGGAATTGATCATTACTAAGAATTATTCAACATTCCTAAATATAAACTCTAGTGTTTAACTCTCTAACATAAGTTCATTTCCATCAAGCTCCTTCACATCTTTATGTTCACTGTATCTTTTACTTTGACCTCATGGAGATATTTGGTTTATAGTGCTCCTCTCCTCTCCTCTCTTCTCCTCTTCTCTCCTTTTTCCTTCCCTCCCCTCCTTTGCCCTCCCCTCCCCTTCCTTGCCCTCCCCTCCTTTTCTCTCCTCTCTTCTCTCTTCATTATTTTCTCACCCTTTTCTCTCTCATGAGTCTCATAAGACCTAATTACTTAAACCACTAGATTGTTAATATCTATTGTCTTCTCTATTAGCTCTTCTATACAAGCTTAATAGAATCCCACAATACTATTGGCAAAATTCTAACCCTTTATTATTCCATTTATTTAGCCTCTCTCTTATAGCCAGACTGCCAAGAATTTCTATACAAACAATAGTTTGAATTGGCATCATGATAGATTCATGGTCTTTGGTATCAACTATAAACAATGATGTCTTAATGAAATTTCTTATGCCCCCACAGAGTTCCATTGCCTATTTCTCAAAATGAATAAATCTCAACTTCACTACTCTTGGTAAAACTTACATATTGCCACAATCACACAGTAGAAAGTGTTGCCTCCTAATTCAAAGACTAAATAGAGACTATATGACAGGAATTTTTCCAACTCTTGTCCCTCCCTCCCTCACTAACAAATACACTTGCGTTGTAAACAATGATTTAGGATGAGGATGAGGATTTTAGATATTTTCCTGCTGGGATGGATTTTTGTGCTGAAGTTTAATCACACAACTCAATGTTTCTTAAGCATCAGCATGTTAACTCAAGTTGAACTTATTAGATTATTTCTTCTGGGAGTTTCTTATTTTTTTATTTTTATTTTTTGAGTTGGAGTCTCACTCTGTCGCCCAGACTGGAGTGCAGTGGCTTCTTCTGGCCACTGTAGCCTCGACCTGCTGGACTCTGGCGCTCTTTCTGCCTCAGCCTTCCAAATAGCTGGAACTACAGGCGCGTGCTACCACGCCTGGCTGATTTTTGATTTGCTGTAGAGATGAGGTCTTGCCAAGTTGCCCAGGCGGGTCTCGAACCCGTGGACTCAGGCAATCCACTCACCTCGGCCTCCCAAAGCTTGGGATTACGGGCTGAGCTACCGAGCCCGGCTTCTGGGAGTTGTTTTTGTTTTTTTGTTTAAATCAAATTTAACTCTACTTTTTTTTCCTTCTTCCTCTTACTATCACCATTTTAGAGATAAGATCTTGCTATGTTGCTGAGAATGGTCTTGAACTCCTGAGCGCAAACAATCCTCTTGCCATGGCTTCCCAGAGTGCTGGAATTACAGATATGAGCTACTGTGCCCAGCCAAATCTCTTCTGGGAATTTGAAGTTTGGTTTCAGAGATTTTAATTGGTCTGTGATGATTGTTTGAACTGTCATGTGTAAACTCAAGAGCCGCATGCACAGAGAAAAGCACTATGCTTGCACATAAGAAAGTGACATTGAAGCAGAGGTACCAAGAGAAGCAGAGAGACTCATAGAAAGGGAAATTTTGAATCTTGGAAAGTTTCTGATTTCTGTATCCAGTCCATAGTGAGGTGTGTTTCCTGGTTTGAGGTCCTAGAAGCTACTCTGAACTTTATATTCTCCTATTTTGCTTAAACTAGTTCAACCTATTTAGTTGCTGATAATGGTAACCAAAAAAAAAGTCTTTTAGGAAAGTGTTCACATCCATTCATCCTCCTTCTCCACAACATCAATGGAAGTATGTCTCTTCTACATAAGTGAGTCCTCCTACATGTACTCTGGGTATTTTTCCTTCTTGTTTTCTTTGAGACCTTATACCATGGGACATCAGTACTTTCTCACCTATGTCTTTGGTCTCATCTTCAGTTTGGAATATACACATTCCTTATATAACTCCCACCATGAAACATAACAATACATCTTTCTTAAACCCTTGCTTCCCTCATGTATTTCCATATTGTCACAATTACACTCAACAAAAAATATTTTTTCATTGACTGCCAAACTTCTAAGGAAATCAGTCTCCAATTATCTCAGTCTCCAATTATTCATATCTATGCTTCAGCTACATCAATTTTCTTTCTACTATCAATGTCCTCCACTGATAATTTTCAGTTCTTAACTTTTTCTTTTATGTTATTGCATTTGACATAGTTATTAACTCCCTCCTCTCTTTTAAATCTAGCTCTTTTGTTTGTTTCTTTCTGACATACTATATTCTATACTATACATATTCTTCATTGTGAAATCAATTCCTACTTATCTTGACTGATGGTACAAACTGTAAATGTACAGCTCAGACCTATCTTCTAAGCTCCAGTAACATACACAAATACATGCATTTGTACATATGCATATATGTAAATACATGTGTGTATATATGCATGTGTATGCACACACACACAAGTATAACCTTTCTTTGTATATTTTCTTTAGGTACTTCAGACTCACCATTGCCCAGAGTGTTCAGTATGTTTATTCACAAATATCTAGTCATTCAGAGTTTTCTAGCACCTTACCAGATCACACTGCTATCCACTCAATCACCCAAGCCAGAAATCTTATGCATGATCTTGGGATTGCTGTAAAATCTTCTTAATTGATCTCCTTGTCTCGCTATCATTCTGCTCCAACACAGAATTTAAAATTTTGGCTGAGTGATCTTTCCAGTATACACATAATCACCGGTGCACATGTCTGCTGTTAACAGCAGTGGAGGTAGAACAAGAGCACACATGGGGGTTTCTCTACCACATAACAATTAAGTTTGCAAATTTGCCACCATGTGCTTATGTATAAACAACTTGGTAAGGTTTCATAACCTTGGTATATCAGTGTCCTACAGCTGTGTTTGTGTTGATGTATAGTGGTATCTTGCTAGTGGTGTTCATTAGTGTTGCATATTTTTCTGTTCCATTACAAGAATGTTAGAGTTTGAATTAGAGCAATGAACAAACATTAAATAGCTTATTAAAATCAGCAAAAGTGGAAATGAAACCAGGGACAAGTTAGTCCAACCTTATGGGGATAATGCCATGAAGAAAACAGTAGTGTTTAAATGGATTAAACATTTTTCTGAGGGAGAGAAAGTGTCAGGATGAAGAGAGATCAGGATGACCAGTAATAAGCAGAACTGATGAAAATATTGCAAAAAGTCATCTAATTATGTGTCCAAATCATCAGTTGACTGTCAGAAGCATAGCAGACCAAATAAACATTGACAGAGAAACAGGAAATTTTTAATTGAAAACCTTAGCATGAGAAAGGTGTGTGTAAAAATGGTCCCAAAGGAGCTCTTGCACCACAACAATGCACCAGCTCACACAGCACTGTATGTGAGGGAGATTTTAGCCAATAAACAAATAATTGTATTGGAACACTCTCCTTACTCACTTGATCTGGCCAATAACTTTTGTCTTTACCTGAAGATAAAGGAAATATTGAAAGGAAGACATTTTGATGACATTCAGGACATCAAGGGTAATATGATTACAGCTCTGATGGCTATTCCAGAAAAAAAAGAGTTCCCAAACTGCTTTGTTGGGTGGACTAGACAATGGCATTGCTGCATAGGGAAGTACTTTGAAGGGGAGTATTTTGAAGGTGACCAGGGTGATATTCAGCAATGAGGTTTGTAGCACTTTTTCTAGGATGTCTAAATATTTTTAAGTGATAAATAAATACAGTAAACTGTTAAATAAAGCCAATTGTGTCCTCCTACCTTAAATATATACTTTCATAACAATAAAGTCATAATACATTACAAAGCTATGTTTTATGTAACTAATATTTGGCAAATTATAAAAGATTACCGAATGAATTTTGATTTCCCATATCTATGTTTCTAATGTTGAGATGATAACATTTGTTTGTATAAGTAATAAAATAAAGGTGTATGTAATTAAGCAATTCAGTAATTATTATGCATTTTTTTCAGTTAAATGTATGTTTCTTGACTTTATTATAATTAGAAATAATATTGGTATTATCAAAACAGTCTCATAATCTGTGTTCTATTGTCCCTAATACCAAATTTGCAACTCTTCCCTAAATTGCTGTAACTCTTAAGTAGCTTTTTAATAACAGCAATTTGGAGAAACATTTCTCTGCTGAGGCAGTAACAATTGGAACTGTGAATAAAATTCTCTTTTGTTCTTTTTTTTAATTGTAAAGATGTGGGGTACAAGTCAGGATTAGGTACATAAGTAGTTCATGTGCAGGTGAAGTTTGGGACGCAAATGGTCCTCACTTCCCCTGGTTTAGGGCCAGATACCCTTAGTAATGCTATGTGCTCTCCTCCTTCCTCTGGCAGTGTCCTGCTACTGCCAATCCCTCTCTTACAGTATTGTGATAAATGTTCAGGATCCACATACAAGTGATTACATGTGGTATTCGGTTCTTTGTTGCTTCATGGACTCTAAATCTATCCAAGCTATTGCGAAGTTCATAAATTTGTCCTTCTTTATGGCTGCATAATACTCCATTGTGTATATGTACCACATTTTCTTTACCCAGTGCATGTTCAATGGGCAGCAGGGTTGGCTCCACATCTTTGCTGTTGTGAAATTCTTTAAAAATACTTAAATCAAAAATATAGGGTTTACATATGATATTCAAATTATGAATTGGGGCCACATGTAAATTATTATTGCAGGAAATATTTTAATTTTATTTTATAAGTTACTGCTAATCACATCACTTTTTTTGCCTTCTTTTGAAGTAGCATCTAAATCCACACATTAATATAAAGACTTGGTATCACAGCTACACTTTTTATATGATGTATCATGCTTACTTCTTAAATGATTCTGAGTTATAAATTGTCTAATAATGCAAATGCTTTCAGTTACCATATATAACTCTTGTGTATACCATATTATTTTATAAATGCCTTCATATCTTGAATTGAAATGCAGTAAGAAGAAAGAAAAATAGATGTTTGACACTACTAGGAAGCAATAAGATGGTTTCAAGTACCCATTATCTTTATAACATTTAAAGGGAAGGATTTGACTAGTTGAAAAAAGTTACTTTTTCTCTTACCTAAATATTTCTATACATCAATAGCTCAAATTCTTCCCATACTCCTAAGTAGTGTCTGTCTACAATACCAACAGTGGCACAACCCATAAGGCTCTGAGACTTGGATGTAGTCACCTTTTGTCATGAGGATATGTTGAAAAAATTATGTGGAGAAGCATTTCTCTGGGGTCTGAATGGGTTTATTCACAAGAATATATGTTTAGAGTTTGGGGTCATACCTTGTCAATGTTGATAGCCTGATGATCAGTTACAGAGGTTAAAGTGCCTAGCCTTTCTGATGTGCCTGTGACAAACAAAAGGGTGTTGCTAGGATGTCAGCTTTTCCAGGCACACCAGGATTATTCTAATAGACAGTTCAAATATCTTTGAATAAAATTTGTGCATGTATTTGTGATACGCATGACTCCAAGTCAGGGGTTCTTTTTTCTCCCACGTGCGACTTACAGTGAGACTATCTATGTCATTTCTTTGCTTAAACTATTTTGATGTTTC
The DNA here is from genome assembly GCF_000164805.1 of Carlito syrichta. Taxonomy (NCBI): domain Eukaryota; kingdom Metazoa; phylum Chordata; class Mammalia; order Primates; family Tarsiidae; genus Carlito; species Carlito syrichta. The sequence continues at coordinate 1,430,827 of NW_007249154.1, forward strand.
CTCAATGACATTGGAGAAATATACAAACAGCTATGGCATTAGACATGACTTTTCTTGCTGCTTCCTGTCTCACTAGAGTTATCTGTCATTACTCCTTCAACCAACAACTTTGCTCTATACTAAACTTTTCATACATCCCAAGCCAAAAGTTTACACTCATATCCCCATATCACACATGGCCTTGTCTTTGAGGAATGCTCTTGCCTGTGTCATTTCTCCTATTCTTGAAATCTCCTCTCAAAGGTTACCCCTTTCAGTAAATAATTTTTAATCTCTCCCATCTCAATATACCAGTGTTTAGTCTACCTCCATTCAGAACTTAACCCTACCATTAACTAATTATACAAAATGGGCAAATCATTTATCCTCTCTGTGCCTCAATTTCCTTATCTGTAAAATGGAAATTAGAATATTACCCATTCATGAGATTGTTGTGAGGATGAAAATGATACTAACAAACAAGCCTAATATAGCAAATTTTAAATAAACATTAGTTCATTATTATCCCATCCAGCCACTCTGCCTAGTACATATGAGTAGTGAATAATCAATACATATTTTTAAGTATCTGGGAGGAGTTTCTGATTTATAGGAGAATAATAAATGAAAATGGAATAGAAACTACAGAATTGAGCTGGCTTTAAAATTGTACTTCAGAGCTTCCAGTGATCATGTGTCCAAATGACTTGTAAATAGAAATTAGGATTCTGTAAATTATCAGATCCAGAAATTACAACTTAGAATGTGAACACATTAGGGAATTCAGAAACAGTTGTCAAATGAATAGATGACTGTCATTTACAGAGTCAGTCTTAGGGGGAAGGGCAGAGAAACAAAAGCAGAATAGAGAGTTCCATTTTTATTCATGAGTGTTGATTGTCTACCATATGCCAGAAACTGTGTTAGGGTCAGAATCTGCTCAGACCTCCAGATCTGAATGGGAACTGTACTACATTCAGAAAGTTTCAGGGTTGGTAGAGCTGTGACTTGAAGTGCATACACCCTGTCTTTCATAAACTGGTAATCCTGTTTTCTGGATCATTTGCACAGGTAGACAAATTGAAAAGTGTGAGACCACAGTGAGGTCTATAAGTTACTGAATTTAGGGAGCAAGAATTTTCCTTTGGCTGTTGGAATGCCGCTTGCCTTGGTTAAAGTGGTCTCTTATATTGGATTGGACTAAGCATAACGTGGGAAGGCATTAGTGGACTTAAACTTATGGAATAGAGACTTTTTAAGTAATTGCATTAGAACTTCAATCCAGGTTTGACTTCTGAATCTTGTGCTTTTACCATTTTAAAGCATATTAGGTATCATTACTGAATGGAATAAATTTGTTCTAGATTGTAAAAATGGAATAAATTGTTTCTACTAAACCTTTTTTCAATAATTTTTATTATAAATTTGGTTACGTATTTCCACCAACACAAAAAGGGAGACTATTTCAGCATCAACATGTCAAAACAGAATGTAAACAGTTATTTCATTTTAGCCTTATGAAATCACTGTTGGATAGAACAGGAAGTTATATATTATTGCCTTTTTTGTTCCCTGTGTAGAAGGGAAAATGAAGCACATTGGGGTCAAGTAATTTGAAAATGAAGCACATTGGGGTCAAGTAATTTGTCAAAGGTCACCAAGTAAGTTGGTGAGACTACAACTCTTCCAATATGCTTTCCACCAGACCATGTTAGACCTTAAAGGTCATGAATACACACTTGTTTCCAAGTCTGAATTGCATTTTGGAGTGCAGAACCAGGTGACTAATGGAGAAATGGTGTTTGGATACCATGTTGTTGAGCTTGGAAGAAACAGCCCTATTTAAGCCAACGACTGAAACTGAGGGAATAACCTGATGGAAGACATAATGTTCCAAAGCCAAGTGCTGCCTGTCTGTGTCAAATACATGGAGTTTTACCACAGTAGTAAAGAGGGAAACATCTGTTACAATGGAGCTTCTCCAATACAGGGCGATCAGAAAAAGTTTGATTATAACATTGACACTATCCACCTAATTTCATAAAAATGCACTGTTACACAAGAACAATTTGCCAGGTTATAAAAGTTGCTGGGTTAACCAGGTGGCATTGTTGGATACAAATCTTGCTTTCCACTTTGCACAGTAGATATTTAAATGTCAACAGATGAGTCCTCCAAGTCCTTTCAGCTCTGTGGTTTATGGAAATGTTTAATTAACTTTATTGACACCCCATCATCCAACCTGAAAAGGTTGGAATTCCAAATGTAGTAAGCTTACAGCAGGGTATTTCATACGCTTATATGTATATATTTAAATATCTTTATAAAGAATGGTAGTGGATACATCTTTTATATTTTTGCATATTGATGCAAGTGCATTTTTCTTGTCTGTTTGCTTGGGTCAGCAGGTAAACTTCTTTTAGAAGAATGTCTTTTTTGACTAACCCAAGAATCCCAAATAATTGGTCTATGTAAAATGGTAGAAGTCATGTGACTGTCATCCATCTCTTCCCGGGCTTGTCTTCCTATTCCTCATCTGCCTTACTGCCTATCTGCCTCATGGGTCCAGAGCATTATGACTGCACTAATTTAGTGTGTGTGTTTTGCTACATTCCTCCCACAGCATGGTATTTTATGCTGTCAGGTGGACTGTCCTGATTGTGTCCTGGTGTCAGAGTGTGGCACTGGTGCTCCAGTAAAGATTAAGTAAGGTGAATCTCAGGCTTCTTCTGAGTTATATATTCATGTTAACTTTTTGTTTATAAGTTTTAAATAAAAGTTGATGGACATTTCAGTCTCCAAGAAATGTTTATTTACATATTAGGTAAAGAAAATGGATTCCAAACTTAAACAGAAATGACTTCGGTATTTTCAGATCATTACCTCCATTTTCATAGAAGATTGGGAGACCATTTAGGGACTCATTTGTATTTATTTTGTAATCTGCTAAATTATACTTTTAACTGAAACTTGAGTCAACAATTAAGTCCCCATTAAGGACTCTATGGGCTAAGAGAAGCTTCCTTGACTTTAATTACATCCTGTATTCTTGGATAAATGAAGCTGATCTTAATCTGATATTCTCCAGAAATTCTGTATACACCAAAACTGAATTGCATGGGTCAATAATTGCAGGCAGGTGACTGATAATAGTAAATAAGATAGCACAACAGAATCGCTGTCACCGAGTACCGCGTACTTAGCACGGTCAAATTTCACACATGACCTGTCATTCATGCTATAAAACGCTCTGGGTTCACACTTGTGTTTCCAATTATCTGCTGACTAAACATTTAAAAGAAAATCACACTCGTTTTTTTCCTCTTTATTACCTACATTTTACCAATCGATGCCAACAAAAACAACTTCCAAAAAACCATCATTTTTAAATCATAAGTAAGATGTAGTCCTTAGGTATAAACATAATGTAGATGAAGATATTTGTTCTTTATCTTAGCTGTCTATTTACATATTAAAGGTAGGGATAACATACAGAAACTAACATTTCTATAGATTAATTCACCTTATAAGACATTTTTACTCCCACCAAAACTATGAAATTACCTTTAACTGTCATCACTTTACAGATGAGAGACTCATAAAAGTTAACTGATTTGCTATAAATGAGTGGTTATGAAAGTGAGCAGCAGTAGGAAAGCTCAGGCACACTCATGCTGTCTTCCCCATGCTTTCCACTACACTACACTTATTTCACCTCTGCTCTCAGATGCACAGGGTGTGCTTATGCCCTACTCTTCTAAGAGACAGAGACCCCCAAAATAATGTTTTAAAAGACTGGAATTTATTTCTTTCTTACCTAAAGTCCCAGCTGGTATCAAAGCTCTGCTCCACAAAATTGTCTGTGGTTCACATTTCCTTCTGTTGTTTCACCATTCTTCCATTCTTTAGTCCCGCTCTCAAATGTGTGTCCAAAATGGGTTGCCAAAACGTCTGCATTCCAGCTAGTGTGGGGAAGAAGGATGCGTGGGAAGACACACCCCCTCCCTTTAATGTCACTATGTGGAAATTTCACACTTCAGTTCTGCTCACATTCTACTGGCCACAACGTAGTTGCAGGGCCACACCTGACTGCAAGACAGGCTTAGAAATATGGCCTTCCTTCTGGGAGCCATATGCCATGATTAGTGACAAGTTAATTAAAAAGAAGGAAGACTAGACATCGTCTCTGTCATATAATGATAATTTTAATTCTTTGAATTCGGCCTTGAGTCCCCATTTGTGTGTTTAATATCTCTTCCAATAAAATCTTTTAAAACAATAAGAGGAAGAAAATAAGATTTGCAACTATCTTAAGAATTAAATTATTTAAAGCAATAATTTCAACCAAGCTATTGTTAGTCCCTTGGAGTTTACTTTAATGGGTTGTCACCTGTATATTGCATGAGTTTAGTGATGGAAGGTTATTCATAATACCTGTTTTAGCTTTTCGTACAATACCTAATTGAAAATTACATGTTATTAAATTTTTGATTCTGCTAAAAGTGTTGACGTGAAAAGACCAAAAATGATAATGACCATTTTGTAGTCTGAAAGTGTGTTGTTGAACTGGTGTCAGAAAAAGTCGTGAAGTAAAGATGCCACTTTGTTTATTTAACTTGAATATCAAAATGGGTTATATTCTTGGAATATCTCTCAACGGTCATGAAATATTTATGGTTGGAAAAAAATGCCTTGCCAATGGGCCATAACCAGGTTAACTGGACATGCATTCTTTATTAATTTTTACATTTTTCTTTTCAATGAAAATACAAAGAGGCAGGATAGCATCTTGAGGCCAAGATGTAAGACATTTTACATTCCTGCATTTAAAATTTGTCTTCACATGAGATTAGTTAGAAAACAGTTTGGATTTTCAGGTAATACATCCCTATGAACCGCACTTTTCTGTTTTTCATTTATGGTACAAGTCAGATTTCTGTGCGTGTGGTATTTTTCTCTTGGTGTGAGTCTAATATCTTCTTTTTAAGCATCACTTTAACATCTAGCTTCAGGAGTTTTCTGATATAGGATCTGAGTGTGTAAGGTAATTTGAACTCAAGATTGATATGAAGATTTAAATCAAACTTATTTCCAGCTTTTCCCTCTTATTTCCAGCTTTTCCCTCTTATGTTTTTTAATTTTATTATGATTTTATATTTAAATATATTCATATATTAAAATATTTCTATATGTTTAATGTCACTGAATATTCATACTCTTCCCTAATGCATCTGGCTTAATTATTTATGGTGAGATGATAGTGGGTATTTTTATTAGACTGAGAATTGTAGGGTGGATGCAAACATTATTTGATTTATGAATTGGACTTGAATTTAGTGGATGCTATTGAAATGTTTTGTTTTAATATAAGTGTACTTGAGACCATATGTCCTTTTTTAAATTTACTAAATTTTTAGAATAGTCAGACTTAGACAAAAGAGGTAACTTGTCTTCGCCTGCTGAATAGAATAGGAAGAAGACAAAGAAGAAAACAAACCTGTAATAATTCCAGGTTTCAAATTTCTTTGGAATTGGTGTGTCTAGAATTGTCTAGTTAGATTTTTAGCTGCTATAAAATTGTCTATATTATTGAACATATTAATTAAATATCAACAGAAAACTGTACTTTAAAGTCACTCTTTTCCTCTATCCTTAAAGTAACTGCAGAAGATCAGTTTAAAACCTGAAGCATTCCATTTGTGGGCTCGGAACTCAGTAGCAACTTCCCGATTTCACTCAGGTAAGAGGCAAACATCCTTATAATGACCAAAGAACCCTCTGCCTCTCCCCTCACTATACATACTTTCCACTCCCTCTTGACTTTATCTGCTACCCTCTTCTCCTTCAATGACTCAACTCCAGCCCCACTCACTATCTATTACTTGAACACATCAGGTACTTGTCCATGTAAGTCCTTGTTTTAGCTCTCCTTGGCAAAACAAAACAAAACAAAAAACGTTTTCCCCAGGTATATCTCCTTATCTGACTCTTAATCATTATCTTGAAATTTCTGCTTAAGTATCACCTTCACAATATAGACTTCCCTGAACACTTATTGCATTTACTTTCCCCTCATACTTCAGACAGTCTCCTTCCTTTTCCTTTGTTTTTTAAAAATAGTATTTACCATCTTCGGAAATACTATAAAATTTACCTACTTTTTATGTTCATTGTTTAATGCCTATTTCTTTCCACAGCGTAAGCTCCATGTAGACAAGGATTTTTGGTTAATCCAGGAAATTATCCCATTGTCTACATTAACCAGCCCACGAAGTCAGCCTGCCATCCACAAGCCAAACTTGTTGGAAGTCAGACATCTAGCAACAATTCAAGAAGCCAAACACTAACAACTGGATCGAAATATTCAGAACTTAATAAATGAAAGCTTCCTCAATTTTTGTCCCTGCTTCCAACTCATGCCCAACGAGAGAAAGCCAATTGTGTGCCTCTAATGAATAATAATAGGATGCTCCTGCTTTTAGTTATTTTGTCTGCAGTTTCTCTCTGCCAACAGCTTCCAATCCGGGAATACCTGAAACCTTCTCTTTTAATCATTATGAAGCTACCTGACTCCTCTGTCTACTTTTGTTGCTCTGCTAAAATGCAAGTGATGATGACTTTCTCCCTTGCTATAGCAAACTCTGAATAAGTAATTTCTATGTCTCCTCATTTGGTTGTCCTTTATTTATTTCTACAGCTGATTTCCCGCAGTTACCAAGAGCCAGAAAAAAATAAATATCTACTTGCTGTTAGCTATATGTCCATTTAATCAGGGTTTGAGATACTGAATGGATGTTAAGATGTTTTTAAGTTAGTGTGCATGTTTTGTGAGAAAGACACACAGAAAAATAACAGAGAGAGAATGAGCATGGTATTTGAGGAGTGGGATATTGGTGATGTTCATTCATTCAACCCATTTATATTAAGCGCCCACAGTATGTCAGGCACGATTTAAGACCTTTTATGATGCATAGTAGATAACCACACAGGTTGTAGGTGAGATTTCTGTTTTATATATATTCTGGTTATTGTCCATTTGTGTATTTAATTTCACTATATACAAAACAAATAAACACACAGAGCAGTCTTTTAAGAATGAATAGAAAGTACTTATCTATATCCCTATTAATATTAAATCAATGTCCTTTAAATATTTTCTAACAACTGTCAACACTTCTATAAATCCCCTTAACTTCCAGAATCTCAGTGAATTACTTATAAGCTGAAAATTAAAAGAAAATATCTTCATGCAGTCCTTTCTGGGATCCATTAAAGTTCCTTTTACTTAACTACAAACATTGATGAGGGTAAACCACTCATATATTTGGAAATGAGCTAACAATTCAATGATCATTGCAGGTGCTGGGCTAAGATTAATATTTCATTGGCTTCTATCATCCATTTTTATTTTGTTTCATCCTAGTTTCCACACTGCAACTGTTAATTCATGGAAAATCTAGAGTAAAGACACATCTTATTGAAATACCACCTAATTCAGTCACTTCACTGACTTATCACTCTGAAAGTAAAGTGGGAAACCATTAACATGGACAATAAGACCCCTCATGGCTTGGCATTCCCCTTTCTTCACCTTCGCATCATCCTTCATTTTGTGCTCCAATCACTCTAGTAACAGCCCATTGGGCTGGCCATGTTCCCTCTCACCACATAGCATTCCCTGTGCTTTCTCTTAGACTAAGACTTTCCTCCCAACTCTCCCCACCATCATTTGGTTAATTATCTTAGTTTAATGCTTTACATGTCTGCTCAGGATTCAAGTCATTTGCTAGCTTTATGTCTCCCTGAGTCCTAACACTTACTAGTAGTTATTAAGAATCAAACAAATAAATGTTGTGTCCACTAGACATAAGCTTTGCAAAGAACAGAACTGTCTTATTTTAAACATTATCTTGATCTCAGTGCCTAGCACAGTGTCTGGCATATAATAAATACTCAATAAAAGTTTTCTAATGAAGGAATCAATGAATAAGTATTAAGACTACACAGATGAGTAAGATAGAATTAGTGATGTGAAGGAGTTTACTGTTTAGAAAGGAGTTAAAATAAATCATATATAAAATTACATAATAATTTGTAAAGCACTATAAAATAGTCAGAAAGGAGGGTATAATTAGCTGCAAGAAGTTAAGGACATCTTCTCAAAGAAGGTGCTTCTTGACTGGGATTTAGAATAGTTTATTGAGTTGTTGAAGAAGTGAAAATCAATGGCATGCTTATCTTTAAACCCCGTAAAATAGGTCTTAAATATAATTATATATTTGTAACTTTGGATCAGCAAATATTCTTGATTCTACATAATAGTGTTCTTCTGTTCATTGAGCATGATGATTTATGATTGAGTCATAAACTATATAAAATATTTTGAAAAGAAATAGTGACATTTCTTTTGAAAGGATTTAGTAACTATTTCTTTTACTATTCTTAGTATAAATTAAAAAGGGGGAAAAGGAAAAAATTAATCTTTCCATAATACTAATAAATCAAGCTATTCAAAGCTATTCTTTGCTGGATAGAGAAATATTGAACTAGGCAAAGTGAGATCCGAAAACTAAGAAAGATTTGGTTATGAGACAGGGTTTTATTCTGAGATTTTTCTTACAGCACTTAGTTACCCTTGCTGTTCTCAGTTCAAGAGGAAAAAACAACACCTGAGAGTCACTGCTGAAAATATAAACTTTCCTTATTTCTGAAATATTTTCTCTTTGAAGAGTTGTATATTTGAAACTCAACCATCTCATGCCCTTAAATAGTTTTGCTTTCTCCAATAGCAGCATGTGTGACAAAGATTCACTTCCCTTAAATGCTAAATATTTTGGTAAATATGTCCAAAGCTTTTAGGCATCTAGATATTTTTTGGCAAATCTGCATATGAACACAACCCTTTATCCAACACATGGTATCTCCTTTCATATGGTTACAAACATGTAACAAAAAAGTACATTTCCTGATCTACAGGTTTGTCTCTGAGAAAAAATAACAACAAAAACGATCTTAACATCACAATGATGATCTATTTCTACTTACTGTATATTAAAAAATACCAGTACGGGAAATACAATTCAATGAGTTCCTTTAAAATTTGTGTTTATAGGCAAATTATAATATGTTCCTAATCACATCTGAATATCCAGGAATTTTTTTAGTGACTCTATCTGATTAAATTTTAGCTGCCACAGTGTGAGTAGATTTTCAATTTAACTGGAAAAATTGGGCCGATATTGAAACATGGTTAGACTGAACAGAACTGACATTTGAAGGTCTTTCATAATTTTATATCTCTAGTATTATTGTCATGGAAATGGGAGAAGAGATGATGACAAAGCCTTTTCAGCACCAGAGCCCAGCAGCACTCTATCTGATGTGCTAATCAAGAGCGAATACATTGAAAATCTTAAGCCCCATGGGTTTGTGCTTCTTTTTTACCTTTAATGCCTAGTCAAATATTAACCTTAACCAACTTTTGATGTGCTGATAAATGTCAGTCGATTTGTAGAAAGAAAAAGAAGCACAAAAACCCTTGCCACTTAATTTTAATATAAATAAGTTTTGACTAGCCTGTATATTGAACAAAAGACAATATAGTACAAAAGCTTTCTATAGGGATACATTTTTGAATGGAAGATGACTGTCTTTGGTCTTACTTTTTGGCTGTATCTTCAAGTCAATTTAGGAGCCTATGTGTGCACTCTCTCATTCCCTGTGAAAATGATCTATTGATATATTGCCATGAAGATATATCTATTTCTAGTTCTAATTTTAAACTTCAAGTGTTTTAATTGCCACATTTATCTCTACTCTACTAATTGCTGATTGGGTACTTAGTGAAACTAAGTATACTGGTTAATTTTTACATTACCACATAGCTTGTATTATTGACTTGTGGAAAGGTTACTTTCAAAAACATAGACTTATTTATCCAAACAAGTGCTATTCTTAGTGTTTAATTGTTATGACATGTGTACTGAGTTCTGACTTTTTTTTTTTTTTTGACTTCTTGAGTAAGAACACTGACACAGATAACTGACTTCACTTGACTTCCTGTCCAGGTTCCTAGTCATACTTTTCTTACAGTTCTCTATGAACGTTAGTGTCACCATAGGGCAATCTGCAGCAATTATCCCCAGCATGCCATTTCAAAAATCCGTACAGTCATTAAGATACTGCTTTTTTGCTTTCTTGATTAATAACCTACAAATAGTTTCCTTGTTAATTATTTTCTTTCTTTTCCTCTTTTATATTTCATGGTGCCAACTGTGAAGTCAGAGGCAGTGTCTAACTACTAGGGGATAATTTTCTTTTACTGAGAAATATATTTGGTCTATTACCATCAAAGAATAATGAAAATGATCAGGAAGACGAGGGAAACTATTTCCTTAGCTGTGATAAGCTTTTTTTGTGATTTATTAAAACATTTTTAAAAATATTTTTTATTTTAGATTCAAGCTGTATAAGTAAAGATTTGTTCCATAGTTACATTACATGATGGCAATGTTTGGTCTTCTGAGCCTTTTTCCCATCTCATACCCCCCACTTGCCCCATGGTGAGCATGGCACCTGATGGGTGGCTTTTCAATCCTTATTCACACACCCTTGTTCTCTACTTTGGTAGTCCCCAGTTTCTGTTCCTATTCTTGTGCCCAGTGTTTAGAGCCCAAACATATGTGAGAATATATGGTATTAAACTTTCTGTTTCTGTGATAATTTGCTTAGAAATGATGGCCCCAGTTGCATCCATGCTGCTGCAAATGACATGACTTTTTTAATGGTCGTGTAGTAGTCCATGGTGTATATGTACCATGTTCTCTTCATCTGGTCCGCTGTTGATAAGCACCTGGGTTGGTTCCATGGTTTTGCTGTTGTGAATAGTACTGTGATAAACACATTAGTGCAGGTATCTTTTTGGTAGGGTGATTTATGCTCCTTTGGGCATATACCCAGTAGTGAGATTGCTGGATAAAATAATAAATTTATTTTTAGTTCTTTGAGAAATCTTCACACTGCTTTCCACAGGGGTTGAAATAGCTTACACTCTCATCACTAGTGTACAAGTGTTTCCTTTTCTGTATAGCCTCACCATCCGTTGTTTTCTGACTTTTTAACAATAACCATTCAGATTGGTATGAGATGGCATCTCATTTTAGTGATTTTCGTTTCTCTGATGATTAGTGATGTTGGCAGTTTTTCATGTTTGTTGGCTGCATATATAACTTTCCTCTATTCACGTCCTTTGCCTGCATTTTAGTGAGATCGAATTGCAGGATTTTGTTAGACTACATCAAGTAGACCTATTACATTATTCTTTAAATTTAATTTTTAAATCAAAATTAAATGTGCATACTTAAAATATGTGAAAAAACAATAGCTAAAAATACAATACTTATAAAAGGCTTATTATAAAAAATAGGAGCCCTGTCTCCTTTCTTTCTCTAATTCCTGCTCTGCAGACGATTTTACCTTTTTCAGACTGATAGTATTAACATACATGGATCTCAAAAATATGCATATAATCTTACTGCTTTATTTCTTCTATCTTAGTCATTATTAATGACAAAAGAACAGGCTGTAACTTATTTACATTTCCTCTTCTATGATAACCCATCTCTACATTTTTCCTTTCCATTATAATTATCTCTGAATCCAAATCCACATATTTATTTACTTTATTTACAAATAAAACAACATCTATTTCTTGTACAAAAACCTGTTAACCCTGGGATTGATGAATCTCTCTTTCTTATTTCTTCATTTGCTGAGGTTCTATGTAATTGACACCAGTACATCTCCAAATTTCTAAAGTTAAGTGCACAACTATAAAACATTCAAATATCATTTTTTATTTTGTTCAGGGATTTGTTTTGTAGTGTTTTTTGGGGGACATGAATCACATAATATAATTCACATTTTTAAAGTGTTTTATTAGATGACTTTTAGAATATTCACAGATATGTTTGCCCATAACCATGATCTATTTTAAAACATTTCACTCCTCCCACCAAAAAAAACCTCAACATCTTTTCCCTCAGCCCTAGACAACTGATAATCTAATTTTGTTTCTATAGATTTGCCTATTCTAGACATTCAATGTATATTGAACAATACAATGTGTGGTTCTTTGTGACTGACTTCTTATAAGGTCAGTAATATCTACTTTTATTTCTTATATTAATTTTATGTCTTCTCTCTCTTTTTATTGCATATATTTGTGGCATACATTGTGATGTCTTGATATATGTATATATTGTGGGATGATTAAATCAAGCTAATTAACATAGCCACTACCTAATATCCTTCTCTTTTTTGTGGTAGAAACACTTAAAATCTACTCTTAAAGAGAGTTTGTAATATACACTACTTTATCAACTAATGCTGTTAGTATAATGTTAATATGCTACCATTGCGTGCCATAGATCATTACTTTGTTTTTCCTCCTATCTGAATCTTTGTACCCCATGACTGCGTCTCACTTTTCCCCATTCCCCCATCCTTCAGCCTCTGGTAGCCAACAATCCACTCTCTACCTCTATGAATTTAACTATTTTAGATTCCACATACAAGTAAGACCATGCAATATTTGTCTTTCTCTGTTCCGGCTTATCTCATTTAGCATAATGTCCTCCAAATTCATCCATGTTGTTGCAAATAACAGAATTTCCTTCATTTTAAAAGATGTATTGATCTAGCTAAAGATTTACCAGGTTTGTTTTTTTTTTTTTACTTTTTCAATAAAACCAAGTTTTGGTTTCACTAATATTTCTTATTGCTTTTCTATGCTTTACTTCTTTTTATCTAGGCTTTAATCTTTATTATTCCCTTCCTGTGTGAGATTTAAGTTCAAGGTGCTCTTCTTTTTCCAATTTAAAGTTTAAGGTACTATTTGAGATAATTGTTCTTTTTTAATGTAAGAATTTCCAGCTATAAATTAATCTCTCAGTATTTCTTTTGCTGTACCCCAAAACACTTTTTATGGTGTCTTTGTTTTTATTTATCTATGAACGTTTTTTTTAAATTTGCCTTGTGATATCTTTTTTAGCCCACTAGCATTTTAACAGTGTTAATTTTCACATATATGTAAATTTCCCAATTTTCTTTTGATATTGACTTAGAGTTTCATTCCATTATATTTGAAGAATATTCTTGCATTATTTCAATCTTTTGAAATTCATTGAGATTTGTATTGTGGACTAAAATTTGGTCTACCCTGTAGACTGTTTCATGTGCATTTAGGAAGAATGTCTATTCTGTTGTTGAGTGGAGTGCATATCTGTTAGATATAATTGGTTTATAGTGTTATTGAAATTCTCTTTTTTTGATCTTCTATCTAATTGTTTTTTCCATTACTGAAAGTGTGCTATTGAACTCTCCTATTTTTTAAGAATTATCTGTTTCTCCTTTCACTTGTATGTGATAATTTGCTTTTCTCTTGACGCTTTCAAGATTAATCTGTCTTTTGACAGTTTGATTATAATGTGTTTTTATGTGGATGTCTTTGAGTTTATCCTATTGGGAATTTGTTGAACTTCTTAGATGTGTAGATTCATGTATTTCTTCTAATTTGAAATGTTTTCAGACATTGTCTTTTCAAATATTCTTTCTCCCCTGTTCTTTTTTTCTTTTTATAGGACTCTCATTATACCTGTTGTATGCTTGATGGTGTCCCCCAAATATCTTAGGATCTGTAGATTTTTCTTCATTCTATTATCTTTTGACACTTCAGTCTGAATGATTTAATTTAGTTATCTTCAAGTTTACTGGTTCTTTTCTCTGTCTCCTCAAGTCTAATTTTTAACTCCTATAATAAATTTTATAATTAGTTAGCTCCAAAATTTCTATTTGGCTCTGTGTATAGATACAAATATATATAGATAGACAGATTTTCTATTTCTTTATTGACATTCTCTATTTGTTGAGATATTTTTCTTCTACTTTCTTTTAGCTCTTTTTCCATAATTTCCTTTAGCTGTTTGAGCACAATTAAGATACTTGACATAAAGTCTTTGTTTGGTAGTCCAATGTTTATGTTTCTCCAGATAAATTTTGTGTTAATTTCTTTTTTTCTTTTTTTTTTTTGAGTTGGAGTCTCACTCTGTTGCCCAGACTAGAGTGCAGTGGCTCGCTCCCCGCCACCACAGCCTCAATCTGCTGGGCTCTGGCGATTCTTCCGCCTCAATCTTCCAAGTAGTTGGAACTACAGGCCTGCACTGCTACCACACCTGGCTAATTTTTGATTTATTATAGAGACGAGATCTAGCCAAATTGCCAGGCAGGTCTCGAACCTGCGGGTTCAGGCAATCCACTAGCCTCGGCCTCCCAAAGTGCTGGGATTACAGGCTGAGCTACCGAGCCCGACCCAATTTCTTTTTCTCTTTCTGTGAATGGTTCATCCTTTCTTGGTTCTTGGCATGCCTCATAATGCTATGTTGAAAACTAGATTCTTAAAATATTATAGAGCTATTCTAAAAAATCAGATTTTCTCCTGTTCAAAATTTGTCATTTTACGCTTGTTGCAGGGTTGTAGTTGCTTGTTTAGTGAATTTTGCAAACTATTTTTTTTGTAATGATTGTATTCCTTGTCATATGTGGTCACTGCAATTTCTTTAGCTTAGGGGTCAGCTATTGATTGGACAGAGATTTTCTTAAATGGTTAGAGATAAAAACAAAAAATAATTAACAAAAGAAAAAGAAAAAAGAATCCTCTCCACTTCTTTGTTGGGTATTCTTTCAAAATTTGGCTAGGCCATTTTACTTTCTCTTTGCACTGAGCTTAAAGATCAGCCAAAGGTCAAAGAATATGCTCTTTTAGTCTTTTTGTTTTTTTTCCTGAGCATACGTTGTGTTCTGTGCATGCACATAGCTTTCTAGATACCCCAGTATATGTAGAAGTTTTCAAACCCTTAATTCTCCAAAGTATCACACTTCCCAACTTTTTCTTCCAAACTCTTAACATAATCATTGTTCACCACAAGTGTTATTTTATGCCCCAAACAGAGCAGGTTATTCATTTTCCTTTCAGCATTTTTGAGGAAAAAGCTCCTTAGGCACTTCTCTGCCCAAGGGAGTTGAGTTAGGTGAAACAAAGGCAAACTTCTTGCATCAGTTTTTTAGGTACCTACTGATAATTCAAAACAGGCCAACACAATTTCTTGGGAATAACGTCCACTCTTCTACTTTTGGAAACAGGTACCCACACTAGGAACATAGGCTGCCATTTGCAAGACTGCAACATCATAGGGAATCAGATGGAGTATAGATAATTTAATTACCCCAAACCTTTTCTACCATGTTTCAATAGCCTTTCTTCTGGTTAAACATTCACTTGATTCTGTAATGCTTTGACTATTTTTCAGAGTTCTTATAAGGTTAATTCAGATTTGCCAGTTTTTTAATGTTTCTCTCTGCTGTGTCATTTTTGCTGATCTCACTTCTGACAAGTTTTATACCCTATACCTATACCTTTCCTAAACATTCTCTAATTAAATTTGCAAAACTCATGAGACATAGAAATCTTCAAACTGTTAAATTAAAATAAAAAGTCATCATCTGGAGGGGAATCCCTAAGGCAACTTGCAAAAACAAACACAAACTATTCTAGAGAAACACACACCTCACCCCACCTGCACAAGATTACTCCAGTAAAGATTAGCAGCACAACTGAAAGTAAATAACCCATGAAGGAAAAGTCACCATAATAAAGGATTCAGAAGACTAAACTACAACAAGAGTAGACAATTTTAATTTTCAAAACATAGAAATATTATTTTAGAATGTTTTACAATTTGCCTTTATGGTTACATGAATTACACAGAGCCAGGCAGTTGGTAAGATTCATGCCAAAACTTATACTCATAAGGCTTTAAATAAAGCTAAATAATATGGTACATTAGTAGGATCAAAGCACAGGCAAACATTAGAGAAGTCTGAGACTTCCCAATGAAAGGTCAAAGACCTCCCAGAATTTCTTTTCATTCAGATAGTAGGAAATGTCTTTTATTACCCATCATTGCATTGTTTAAATGCCTCCATGACTGGTTGTCTCATGTAGCCAAATAGCTCCTTGAAAAGACCAAACGTGTGTATGCAATTTCTGATTCCTGTTTCTTATGAATTTGTAAGGTGTTGTTTTGTTTATTTATTTTTAATGGATTTCAACATGCCCCACTTGGATTTTTTCTTCCCATAAAATATTTATAATGTAGTACCCCACAGTAAGATAATTCTTACCTTCCAATTTTTAAGGTTTATTTTCTGAATCATACTTGTAATTCATTGGGTATTATTTAAGAGTGGATATAAATCTATATCGTATTATTATTCTTATGATCTAGTTCTTCTGTTGCCACATTTAGGGAACACAATTCTCAATCTATCCATTGAGCAGATTTATCTTTACTTGTTTCATTTAAAGTACAACTAAAGACCTGTCTCAATCCTTTCATGCTGAATGTTGCTTTTCCATTCCTAAACTACCATCTGTAAACCATGCTTGCTTGGCTTTCTCTGTGAACTGAACATAGACAGGGGCCCCTCAGCTATGGAGTTACATAAATCTTCAAGGGGGTCTAATGTAGATTCCAAAGACAAAGAAACCATCTTTTAATGTATTCTGGTGTTCCCCCTGTCTTATACACTTGAATTATAACATTTCCTTTGATGAGGAACTGTTGAATTTTTGTTAGAGCATTACTTTTACACAGTCCAAGCCATGCTGGGTATTTCAGATCTCAAAATAATTTTATCTCCTTTCATAATAGAAGCAGGCTTAACTAAAGCACAGCAACAAACTGACAATTGCTTTCCAAAAAGAATATAACAAGGAATTGCATCAGGAAAATTTCTAGTCCCAAATCCCAACGGTTACCACAGCAAGGCAGTAATGGGCTTTCAGCAAAGGCTTCAGTGAGTGTGGGAAGAGTTGCTGACATTTCTAACATAATTTGAACATTGCTGAGGTTTAAATGGTTCCATTCAAATTCAGCTTTTTTTTTCCCAGTAACTTTGTGAACGTAGGCTAATAAAAATTTACAGATGTTGTTCATGATTGTATGAAACAAAACAAACCAATTCATTTTTGCTTTAATTTTTGACCCGGAAGAGGAATACTGCTAATAACATCTCAGGCCCAAGTAATTCCTATGAAATGTTACTATGAGTTCTTGGTCCTGTGTTTCTTCTGGTTAATAAGCCAGTCCCTGATAGTGACATTGTTAATCAGCATTTCTAATTGCCTTAAATTGATTAGATTGAGATCAACATAATGTCTTCAGTATAATATATAATAACAAATTGTAATGGAATCAAATTGAAGTTTCTTCTCAAGTGGTTGTGGTAATAAGCAGAAGGATTTAGATATCCTTGTGGATGCTCAGTAAAACATATTGAATTCTGAGTCCTGCATGAATGCACATTGACTTTGATTTTCTCCCATCATCGAAATAATAAAAAAAGCCATCAGATAAGTCAATCACAGAGTACCAATCCTCCTTAGTTTGTTGCAAGCTTGCATTGTTAACACCCTCTCAAGTAAGGCTAACGACGTTGGAGACAGCATTTTATTCGGTCTTCCATAGTCTACACTTAACCTTCCAGATTCGCCAACTTTTCTGTAGAACATACTGATTTATTTTAAACTGATATTTTGTGAGTGTTAATATGCATGTGTTTAACATGCACTTAATCAAATCAGAAGTGTACTAATGATTCCCCAGAGAAGCTGTTATTATAATTAATCAACAGAGTGGGTAAGATCATTATAAAGGTTTCCATCTAGTAGGCCCAATTAAAACAGGACAAAGAGCAGATTTTTACAACATCCTTTTCTCTAAGTGTTCAAGTAAAGAAAGAGTTTTCTGCAGCCTCCCCTCCCTCTCTTCCCATTCTAGATACCATTCAAGATATTACAGACATTCCAACAATACATCCTGGTAGAGATGACACAACCATAAATCACTTTTGTTCATAAATTTCTACTTGGAGCCTTATTTCTATTTTAAGTCATTGACAATTAAACACATCCCCATAACATTATTACATTGTCTTTGCAATTTTATTAGCAGATTTAGGTATGGTAGTACACTATAACCAGTGTAGAACAATTCCAATAAAATTTCTTTATCACATTCACGTCCCTTGCATCAGTGCAAATGGTTTCAGGTGCCCTGCTGGGACAATACCTCCTCCATTCCGAGACCAACCTGACATATCTTCTTTAACTCACGTTGTTTTAATTAGTACTGTTATTGAAGATCTTTTTTTGTGTTTCACTCTAAGACTTTAAAGAGTTTATTACCCCTAGGAAATTGGATAAATCTAACTTGATCATTTTACAGCTTGACTAGTTAGAGCAGATGGATCATATATTCTCTATAGCAGTATGTTAAGATTTAGTAGTAGTCACTTGATCACCTCTTTAGAGCCAGGGTCTCACTCTGATGCCCAAGTGGGACTGAGGTAACATGATCACAGCTCACCACAGCCTCTAATTCCTGGGCTTAGGGGATCATTTTGCCTCAGTCTTCAGAGTAGCTGGGACTACAGGTGCACACCACCACTTAGACTCAGTTTTCATATTTTTTGTAGAGATGGGAGTCTCACTATGTGTCTAGGCTGGTCTCAAACTCAAACTCTTAGGTTCAAGTGATCCTTCTGCGTTGGCCTCCCAAGATTCTGGGATTATAGGTGTGAGCCACTGGGCCCGGCCCTATCACCTCCTTTTAATGGTATTCTTAATTAGCCGCCTGAACAATTCCACCATGTTTAATTGTCTCCAAATTTCTTTTATCCCTTTTATTCTTAATATTCCCTGGTTTCTGAATATTTTTAATGTTCATTAAATCCCATTATTTAATCCACTGGGAGGACTTGAGCCAATAGGTCTGCAACAGACTTTCTCACATGTTTTTACCCTCCTAACCCAGGAGAGTCACAAAAAAAACCTCCAAAATTTGAACCACTATTTATCATATCAATCATTCCTTGAGTAAAAGGCCTAAACTTGGAGCAAACGTTATCATTATATAATCAACCTGAAGGTGCCTACATTTTCAACATTTCAGTATCCTAGGAATACTCAATTTATCATGGAAGGGTTGAGTTGGACTATTTCCCATATCAAGATTTTTACATAACCTTGCCTTCATCCAGTTCAACAGATTTGTGTGTCCATATTTCTTCAGAGGATGCACTGTCTGAACTCCTTGAATGTTCCTGGGTTCCAGGTTTGGGGTGTCTCTTAATCTTCACCCCACTCAATTCTCACCCCCAAAGTCAGTTTATTTAGTTTTTTAAGTGACTATTGATTAGGCAGGATCATATTCTGATCAAAAGAAACATCTGTACTACTCCCTGCTTTTATCATGTCCCTTCCTGTTACAAACAGGATCGGTGGTGGCAACTTGGCAGACCAGTGGCCTCATACTTTTTCATAGTTACTCTCATTTTTGCCAAAGCAGCCAAATGCAGCCAAAGCACAAAATACTTGGCTGATTTCCCTTCTGTCTGAATTTCTTTTTTTAATCCATTTAGCTATTTCCCTTAGCTCCAGATCTGCCCACCTCTGAGTGGATATGTTTTTACTGCTGGCAATGGTCAAAGCACCATTTAAATGTATGCTAGCCTGGGCATCAAAGGTTCTTCATACCCCATTTTCTCTCAAACAAAGCCTTATCCATTATTTAATTATAGAATCAATGGTCACTTTAAGTATCCTGCTCAAAGTACCATTGCTGCAATGACACGGAGTCAGAAAATTGAAAATACTCCCAAGACTCCGCAGGATACACTCATATAAACCTTTAATAAGGAAAAGGATATAATGCAACAGGAGACAGAAAGCACAAATGACAGAAAGAATAGCGATTTCTAGGCATAACCTCCAGGCCCTCCTTAGTTACATAAAACAGATTTTATCTATGGATTGTGAACCACCAAGATGTATGTGAGAAATCATGATTCAGCAGAGAGAAGCATAAGTCTGCTGTATGAGTCTTTTATGCTCCACTGGTCTTGGAGATAAAATGAGGTTGAGTAACTAGGTGAAATAGACGCAAATCGTTCAGCTATACATTTTCAATAAACCAGTGCAAACAAATTGGTGAAAAATACTTTGAGGCGAGTTTTGAACTTTAAACGACATGTTTTAAGTTACTGGCCAGTATATTTAATCTCTATTTTGGCTGGGGATCAGAACCATAGAGATAAAAATAGAACTATCACAGAGCAGATAATGTTAATTCAACCATTAGACAATGATTAACAAAACAAAATTAGGAATAAAGGCAGTAGATAATGACAATAAAAAACAAGCTAATTTGAAAATAAATACAATTTCTAGAATGATAACTAAAGTCTTATAATTCAAAACATATATTGAAGAAATAGAGGGATGGAGTATAAAATTAAGAAAAATACTCAGAAATCAGGACAGAATCATAGAGAAGAAAATGGAAAATAAAGCTAAAAATAATAAAAAAAATAGGTGAGAACTTGAAGTATATACCCTTAGAAAGTATATTAATATTAATTACGTATAAATGTGTGTAAAATGACATATGTAATATATATAATTAGAAGTATCTAGAATTCTAATTTGACAGATTATTGTTAAGAGTAAGGGCAAAATTAAGACCTTCTCAGATAAACTGGGACTAGAGAATTGATATAAAACCAGATCTTTTAAGAAACTAAATACTATTTAATGTACTTCAAGAAAAAAGTTGAACCCAGCTGGAAATGACATGCAAGAAGTAATTATAAAAACAGATGCTGATTTTTAAAACTGAGTAAATTTAAATAAGCATTTACTACAAGAAGTAGCAATTAATTTGTAATTTAGGAAAAAGGAAAAATATAGAACCAAACTAGTGACAAAAACAACTAGTAAGATAGGAAGAATGATTTGTGCCAATGCTTTGTTTAGAAGGAAAGTAGAGAAAGTGATTAACTTTAGACTTTTCTTCGTCAAGTACATTTGCTAAAATTCTGATAGCATCTGAAAGATATACTAAATAACTTTCAAAGTGAACAAGAAAGTAATATGTTACATTATACAGTGCCAACTTCTGTGCTAAATAATTTTTTAAATTTACCTGCTTAATTGTTTCTGAAAATATATGTGGAAAGTATCGATTTTAATTATTATCCAGGGTCCCACAGTTGAGAACTAATTGCCAGTGCTACAATTCAAGCTAAGTAATATGATTCTAGAGTCTACATGCTGAACCCTTATGCTAAACTATGTCCCTGAAAAACAACGAAAGAAACAGAGATATAAGTAAAGAGAAATAAAATAGGAACTTAATAAGGGAACATAAGAAATAAAAAATAAGTACAATTTTGTTAATCTAATAGCAGACTAGAAAGGAAAAAAGAAACATGAAAATATTGTAAAAATAAATCAACTATATTAGGAAATACAATAGATGTGAATGATTATTTCTCTTTAAAAAAGAGATTGGCTGTTTGAATTAAAAAATAAAATCCAGCTTTGTGATGCTATAAGAGACTATCAGAATATAAGAACATAGAATACTTACAAATGACAAGACAAAAGGTACAATTCATGAAAGAAACTATTGATAAATTGAATTTAATTAAAATTAAAAACTTCTGCTCTGTGATAGACAACGTCAAGAGAATGAGAAGATAAGTCACAAAGTTGGGAGAAAATATTTGTGAAAGACACATCCCATAAAGAACTATTATTCAAAATATTAAAATAGCTCTTAAAACTTAGAAACAAGAAAACAAGCAACTCAATTTAAAAATGGGTCAAAGGCCTTAACAGATGCCTCAACAAAGAAGATATACAGATGGAAATCAACATATGAAAAGATGTTCCGCTTCATATGTCATAAAGAAATGAAAATTAAAATGAGATATCACCACACACCTAGTAGAATAGCCAAAAGTCTGGAAAATTGACAACATCCAATGGTGGCAAAGATATAGAATGACAAAAACAATCATTCATTGCTGGTGGAAATGCAAAATGGCACATCTACTTTAGAAGACCATTTGACAATTTCTTACAAAACTAAATGCACTCTAAGATCCAGCAACTGAATTATTTGGAATTTACCCAAACGAGATAAAAATTCATATTCATGCAAAAAACTGCATATGGATGTTTACAGCAGCTTTATTCATAATTGCCAAAACTTAGAAGTAACCAAGATACCTTTTAGTAGGTAAAATGGATAAGCTGTGGTACATTCAGAAACAATGGTATTTTACTTAGTGCTAAAAATAAATAAACTGTCGAGCCATAGAAGGAAATGGAGAAAACTTAAATTCATATTACTAAGTGAAAGAAGACAGTCTGAAAAGCGTTCAATTTATATGATTCCAACTATATGCCATTGTGGAAAAGATAAAACTATGGAGACAGTAAAAAGATCAGTGGTTGCCATGGCTTGGGGGAAGGGAGGGATAAACAACAAAAAAAAAAACATAGAGAATTTTTAGGGCAATGAAACCGTACAGTGTGATATTATTATAACGGATATACGTCATTATACATCTCTCAAAACCTATGTACAACACCAAGAATAACCCTAATGTACACTATAGACTTAGGGTGATAATGATGTGTCAATGTAGGTTCATTAATTGTAACAAATGTACAATTCTGATGTGGAATATTGATGGTGGGGGAAGCTGTGTAAAGAGGGTATGGGATATATGGGAACTCAGAACTTTCTGCTCAATTTTGTTGTGAACTTACAAGTACTCTAAATAATAAAGTCTATTTAAAGAGGGGGGAAAAAGGGGGTGAAAAAGATACACCAGGTAATTTATAACCACAATTGCTATGTTGATATCAGACAAAATGGGGAGTACTAGGGTATTTACTAGAGATAAAATATTAATATATCTGACATGTGAAATGCATTTGATAAAGGAAACATTGGCTAGATAGCTGTAACAACTATGAAATTAATCTATCGTCTCAGCTTCTAGATGCCACCCATATTCCTTGTCTTAAAATCCTTTTCCTTTATCTTCAAAGACAGGTCTTGCATCCCTGACCATCTTTTTTTCTTACCTGTCTCTCTCTAACTAGAATTAGGAAAAGTTCACACAAAAGTGTGAACATCATGAAGAGGAAAGTTTTGGGGGCCCACCTTAGGGCCTATTTCCATTCTGCCAATTTTACTTCTTAGTATACTTTTTTGACAAACTCTCACACATGTGCACAGGAGACACATGCACACAAAATATCAATTGCAGTATATTTGCAATAGTGAATAACTTCATATAACTCAAATGCCAATTAGCAGGAGAATGGAAATTGTGACTATTTAAGCAGTGAAATACTAAAAATAGTTAAAAGAGCTAGAATCTCATGTATCAACATAGATAAATATTAGAAACTTAGTTGCTGACGTAATAAAATGTAAGTTACACATCTTATTTACCATTTTTAAAAGCTAAGAACTAGACAAATTATTATATATACTATTTTTATATATACAATTTTATGTATGAAATGTTTGAAACCCATTTAGTAATAATTTTCAAAATTGAAGTAGCGACTACTTTTGAAGATGGAGAGTGAGCTGCACAATTAAGGAAAACAATATAATTGCCCTAAACTCTGTCTTATATGATTTATTTTTTGAATAATGATGGCACAAATGAAGTCAAATGGCAAAATTTGACAAGTCTGACAACGATGCTCATTGCACTCTATTGTCTTTTTATATATGTCTTAAATATTTCATAAAATTGGATTATCAATTTTTTGAGACATCAATATTTAGGAGTTAAAACAGAGATTCTGGTTCAATTCCAACTCGTCCACATGATAGCTGTGACCCTTGTTATTTTATCAAATCACTTTACAAATGTGTGTATCAGTTTCCTTTGAATGGGTTAATAAGAGCACTTGCCTTATTGATGAGTACCCAAAAAATGAATTAATTAAAACACTTAAAACTGTCCTAGGAAAGTTTGATAACTTATTTTATGTGTCAACTTAGCTAGGTATAGTGCCTAATTGTTGAAACACTAATATAGATGTCACTGAGAAGGTAGGTATGAATAAAATTAACATTTACAATCAGTAGACTGCAAGCAAAGTATATTATTTCACATCATGGGGTGGGTCTGATCTAATCAGTCAAAAACCTTATGAGCAATGAATGAGGCTTTCCAATAAAGGTGGAGTTCTGAATTATGGCTGTAATATAGAAATATTGCCTAAGTTCCCAGTCTTCTGGCCTGTTCTGCAGATTTTGCATTCTTACATGATTTTCCAATCTGCTGGCCTGCCTATAAATCTATAAACTTTAGACTTGCCAGTTCCACAATTGTGTGAGCTGATTTTTTAAAATAAATCTCAATTTCTCTCCCCTTCTTCCCTCTATATGTATACACATGTGTGTATATACAGACCACACACATATACATATATGTGTAAGTGTATTCTTTTAGTTCTGTTTTTCTGTGAAACCTTGACTAATACAGTATCTTACTAAGCCAGATGTTCTCTGTTCTCTTTTTGGTACATATTAGCTGGGCCATAATTTTCTGTGGTTTGAAATTAAATATTCTCTAAAAAAACAAATATAGGATGTTTCCTCTATACTAAGAAATTGAAATTTAATTTGAAGTACCATAATTAAGACAAAGTAAGAATTAATGAAATGTTTTAAATGTAGTGTTAGTTAAGTAATATGTCTGACATGTGAAATGCATTTTGGAAAATCACTGATATTTATGAGAAGATGTAAAGATATACTGTGTGGTCGCTAGAGGGCACACAACTGCCACATTTTTCTTTAAAAAAAAAAGGACTATAGAGAAAAATAACTATCGTTTAGAATAAGAAATAAAAAAACAGAACCCCATTTGTATTTCAATTAGTATAGTTGAAGTCTATATAAATATACATTAATAACATAAGATATTGACACAATATGTTAATAGTATATCAATAAGACTGAAGTATAGACATTTAAAATTAATTTAAAATGAGTACATTCACTTAGAAGTCACTATTTAACCCATTTTCAATATTTAGGTATCATTTTTCAAGACAAGATTTTTAAATGTGGCAATGCATTTTACTTTAATTCAATGAATAAATGAATATAACTAGATTTTAAGTTTATTAAATGTAAAGATCACACTTTATCTTTGAATTCTAAGGCATTTACTGACAGTCACATTTAAGAGTATACATTTTTTCATTATAAAATTAAAAGATATATATAGAACTAACACTATAAATCAAAGGTTTATAATACAGTTCCACAGATGTCACTTTACCAGATATATAATGGGATGATAGTATCAGCCAACTCATATTCTCTAGGAATTCAGGGTCAGGTGACAGACTTGCACGTCAGAAGTAATGCTCACCTGCCTAAATTGATGTCCTCTATCTGCTCGTTGGTTGTTGGGAAACCCACTTAAAATACTCTATTGATTAGACTTCAAGCTTCTTCTCTCAAGCATAGGTTACTTTGGCCCCTTGTTCTTTCTCCCCCAAACACCTAGGGATTCAGTTCAGTTTTCTTTTCACAGGTGCTATTTTCGACTCCATTTCTTGCAAATGTTACCGATAATAAATAAACCCATTTCTTGCCCTATGGTTTCCCCAAGCTTTTTTTTTTTCCTTTTTAGATGTTTGCATTTAATTTCAGAGATCCCATAAGGTGGAGATTTTCTGCTTTAGAACTTGACAAATGCAGACTGTAGGCATTGCTAGGTCCTATGTGATGACTTGCCTCATAGATTAAAACGTAAAGTCACAATGACTTATTTCTTATTTTCTTTCATCAAGTCAGAGAGTTAGGAAGACCAATAAAAACTTCCTTTAAGTATTCTTCACAATCACTGTTCTTCTTCTGTTTTGGATGTGGCCTTTTGGATTATTCTTTTAAGACTTTACGTCTGAATTACTACAACACCTTCTTAATTTTCATTGCTATTTTTCCCTTTTTGAATTCCCTTTTATAAGAGCTGCCAGATAAATTCTTCTGTCGTTACATAATATTCATACATAATTATAGGGTACATGTGATATTTTGTTACATGCATGTGTGTAATGATCAAGACAGATTATTCAGAGTATTCATCTCCATGAGTACTCATTATTTCTGTTTCTCAGTAACATACTAAGCCCTCTCTTCTAGCTGTTTTGAAATCTATCATATATTGTTGCTAGTTATAGCCAATCTACTCTGCTATCAAACACTAGGCCTTATTCTTTTTATCAGAACTATACGCTTGTACCCATTAACCAGTCTGTCTTCATCCTTTGCCCACCACCCACACACCTTTCCCAGCTGTGCTGTTATTTCATTTCCTACTTCATTAAGATCAATATATTTGGTTTCCACATATTTATCTTTCTGTGCTTGGCTTATTTCATTTAGCATGATGACCTCCAGGTCCATCCATGTAAAATGACATGATTACATTTTTTATGATCAATAGTATTCCATTGTGTATGTATCAAACAGTTTCTTTATCCATTCAACTATTGATGGACAATAAGGTTTATTCCATACCTCTGTTCTTATGAATAGTGCTGTAATAAGCACAAAGGTGCAGGTATCCTTTTAATATACTGATTTCTTTTCCTTTGGATAAATACCTAGTAGTGGAATTGCTGGATCATATAGTAGTTTTATTTTTAGTTTTTTGCAAGAAATGTCCACACTGTTTTCTAAAGTATCTTTACGAGTTTACATTTCCATCAAAAGTGTAAAAAAGTTCCACTTTCTCTACATCTTCATCAGCGTTTGCAATTTTTTCCCTTTTAATAATATCTATTCTTACAAGGGTAAGATTATAGCTCACTGGGGTTTTGATATGCATTTCCCTTAAGATTAGTGATGTTGGACATTTTTCATATACATGTTGGTCATTTATTTCTTATTTTGAGAACTGTCTATTTATGTCCTTTGACCATTTTTAGTAGAATTTTTTTCTTTACTCTTAATTGGATGAATTGTTTGTATAATCATAATATTTACCCTTTGTTGGATAAATAGTTTGCAAATATTTTCTCTAACTCAACAGGTATCTTTTTCACTGTGTTGATTTTTTTTCTGTGCAGAAATTTTTTTGTTTATTACAGTTCCATTTTTATATTTTTGTTTCTGTTGCCTATGCTTTTGAGGTCTTAGTCACAAAATATATGTTTAGGCCAATGTACTGAAGTATTTCCTTTATGTTTTCTTCTAGTAGATGCATTCCTTCAGGTTATACACTTACGTACTTAGTCTATCTTAAGTTTATTTTTTTATATGGTGAGAAATGGGGGACTACATTTATTTTTCTACATATGAATATCCAATTTTCTTAACACCATTTGTTGAATAGGGTATCCTTTCCTCAATGTATGTCCTTGGTGACTTTGTCAAAAATCAATTGGCTGTAAATATGCGGATTTATTTCTGTGTTTTATATTCTATTCCATTGGGGTATGTGTCCGTTTTTATACCCAAACCATGCTGTTTGGTTACCAAAGCCTTGTAATATATTATAAGGTCAAGTAATGTGATGCCACCAGCTTTGTACTTTTTGTTCAGGATTGTTTTGGCTATTTGGGCTCTTTTGCGGGGGGTTCTGTAAAATTTGAAATTTTATTTTTCTATTTCTGTAAAAAAAATTGTGGTATTTTGATAGGGATTGCATTGAATCTGTAAAATGCTTTGAGTAGTAGGGTCATTTTAAATAATATTATTTTTTCTGATCCATGAGCATGGGATCTTTTCCATTTATTTGTGTCCTCCTCAATTTTTTTCATAAGTGTTTTTGTAGGTTTTCTTGTAGAGCTCTTTCACCTCCATGATTAAATTTATTTCTATGATTTTTATATTCTTTATAGTTATTGTAAATGTCATTTTCTATTTTAGTATTCTCTCAGCTAGTTCATCATTGGTTTACAGGATCACTAGTAATGTTTGTATATTAATTTTGTATTCTGCAACTTTGCCATATTTATTTATCAGATCTAAGAGTTTTTTGGGGGGAGTCTTTTGTTTTTTTCTAGAAATAAGATAATGTCTTCTGTAAAAGGAGACAATTTGACTTTCTCTTTTCCAATTTAGATGCCCTATATTTCTTTTTCTTGCCTGATTCCTCTGGCTAATGATTCCAGTACTACGTTGAATAGGAGGAGTCAAAGTGAGCATTCTTGTCTTGTTCCAGTTCTTAGAAGAAAGGCTTTCAGCTTTTCCCCATTCAGTATGATATTAGCTGTTATTTCTTTATATGGCCTTTATTTTGCTGAGGTATGGCCCATCTATGTTTAGGTTGTTGAAAGTTTTTGTCAGTCGGGCTCGGTGGCTCGGCGGCTCGGACTGTAATCCCGTGCTTTGGGAGGCTGAGGCGAGTGGATTGCCTGAACCCGCGGGTTCGAGACCCGCCTGGGCAACTTGGCGAGACCTCATCTCTACAATAAATCAAAAAATCAGCTGGGCGTGGTAGCTCGCGCCTATAGTTCCAGCTACTTGGAAGGCTGAGGCAGAAGGATCGCCAGACCCCAGCAGGTCGAGGCTGCGGTGCCCGGGAAGCCACTGCACTCCAGTCTGGGCGACAGAGTGACACTCCAACTCAAAAAAAAAAAAAAAGTTTTTGTCATGAAGAGAGATTGAATTATATCAAATGCTTTTTCTATATGTATTGAGATAATTATATGGTTTTTGGCCCTCATTCTGTTAATGTGATGTATTATGTTTATTAATTTGTATTTGTTGAGCCACATTTGTATCTCTGGGATCAGTCCCACTTGATCACTGTTTTATTTGTGTTTTTATTTATTTGTTTTTATGTGCTATTAGATTCAATCTGCTAGTATTTTGTTGAGGATATTGGGTCTATTAGGAATATTGGTCTGTGGTTTTTCTTGTTGTTGTTGGATCCTTGTTTGGTTTTGATATCAAGGCACTACTGGCCTTGCAGAATTAGTTAGGGGAGATTCTTCTTTTGAATTATTTTGAATTAAGGATAATTGATATTAGTTTTTTATATGTTTGATAAAATTCTCCAGAGGAGCCATCTGGTCCTGGAGTTTTCTTTTTTATTGGAAAGATTTTTATTACTTATTCAATCTTGGTACTCATTAGTGATCTATTCAAGTTTTGTATTTCTTCCTGATTAGATCTTAATAGGGTGTATGTGTCCAGGAATTTATTCTATATTTTCCAGTTTGTTAACATATAGTTATTCATAATAGTCGCTAATAATCTTCCACATTTCTGAAATATCAGGGGCAATGTCTCCTTTTATGTTTCTAAATTTGTGTATTTGTATCTTTTTTTCTCGATTAATCTAGGTAGTAGTTCATCAATTCTGTTTATTATTTCAAAAAAACAATTTTTTGTTTTTTGACCCTTTGTGATTTTTTAGTTGCTATTTCATTTAGTTCTGGTTTGATCTTTATTATTTATTTTCTTCCACTAATTTTGAGCTTAGTTTTTCTTGCTTTTCTAGTTCCTTGAAGTGTACCATTAGATCATTTATTTAAAATCTTTCTACCTTTTTGATGTAGGCTTTTATTACTATATACTTCCATTTTAGCAATGCTTTTGTTGTATCCCGTAGGTTTTGGTTTGTTATGTTTCAACTTTTGTTTGTTTCAAGAATTTAACAATTCTCCTAAATTTCTTTCTTGACTCAATAGTCATTCATGAAAATGTTGTTTAATTTTAATGTATTTGTATGGTTTTTAAAGTACTTCTTGTTATTAATTGCTTGTTTTATTTTATTGCAGCCTGAGGAGACATGATATAAGTTTTTTAAAATGTGTTGAGACTTGTTTTATGCCCTAATATATATTTTATCCCGGAGAATGTTCCATATGCCGATGAGAAGAATGTGTATTTTGTAGCTGTGGATGAAATACTCTGCAAATTTCAGTTAAATCTATTTGGTATAGTGTGCATTTTAAATCTAGTAGTCTTTGTTAGCTTTCTGTTTACATAATCTGTGTAGTGCTCAGAGTGGGGTACTGAAGTCCTTAAATATGGTTATATTGATGTCTATCTCTCTCTTTAAACATAAAATATTTGCTTTATATATCTGGGAGCTTTGGTATTGGGTGCATTAATGTTTCACATGCTTGCTAAATTGATCTCTTTATTATTATAAATGATCTCTGTCCCTTCTGTTTTTGACTTAACATTTGTTTTATCTAAGTATAGCTACTTCTGCTTGCTTTTGGTTTGCATCTGCATGGATTATCTTTTCCCATCCCTTTACTTTGTCTAATGTGTTTTCACAGGTGAGTTGAGTTTCTTGTGTAAAGCACATAGATTATTTTTTAAAAATCCATTCAGCCAGTCTATATTTTTTAAGTGGAATGTTTAATCTGTTTACTTAGCAGGTTATTATTGATTTATGAGGGCTGATTTCTGTCACTTTATTCATTAGTTTCTGGTTGTTTCATATATATTTGACCCTTTCTTTTTTCCTTATTGTTTTTTCATTGTGGTTTGGTGGTTTTCTATAGTGGTATCAATTGAGTTCTTTCTCTTCCTTATTTGTGTGGATTTTACACTTTCATGTTTTTATGATGATAGATATCATCCATTCACTTTCAGGTGCAGGACTCCCTTAAGTATTTCTTGTTGTGCTGGTCTAGTGGTGATGAATTTTCTCAGTTTTTGCTTGTCAGGAAAATACTTTCTCTTTCATTTACAAAGGATAAATTTTCTGAATACAGTATCCTTCATTGGCAGCCCCCCCCCCAGTACTTTGAATATACCATTCCATTCTTATCTGTCCTGCAGTTTTTGCTGAGTGATCTGCAGTCATTCTAATGGGTTTCCCTTCTAAGTGACTAGTCACTTTTCTCCTTTTGTTTTTATTTTCTCTTTGTCTTTTATTGTTGGCCATTTGACTACAAACTGCCATGGAGAAGACCTTTTTGAATTGTATCTACTTAGAGTTCTCCAAATTTCCTGCATCTGGATGTCTAAATCTCTTGATGCATTTAGAAATATTTCAGTTATTATTTCATTAAATATGTTTTTATCTCTATTTGTCACCTCCTGGCACACTGGAAATTCAAATAATCAGTTATTTTATGGTGTCCCATATGTCACATGGGTTTTGTTTATTTTTCTTTATTTTTATTTTTGTTTGACTGACTTATTTCAAAAGATCTGTCTATTCTTTAGTTCCAGGGTTTGTTTCCTTTTTTATATCTCTCTAATATATTTTTTATTAATTCTCTGCATTGTTTTTCTGATTTTTTGGTATTGTTTTTCTGGGTTCTCTTGTATCTCACTGAGCTTCTTTAATATAATTATTTTTATTTCTTTCAGGATTTTATAATTTTTATTTAGATGTGTTGTTATATAATTATTGTGTTCTTTGAGGTGCCACATTTCCTTGCTTTTTCATGTTTCTAGTGTCCTTATATTGAAATATGTACATCTGTTTTTACAGTCACTTCTCATTTTTTGGATCTGACTTCATAGGGAAAGTCTTTTTTCTAAAGTTAAGTCTATGGTGTTGTGGGTTGGGTAGGTTGCTTTGGCTTTGATACTGGGTGCATACAGTAGTGTAGTTTTCATATAATTTCTTCAAATGTAAACAGTGTAAAAGGTGACTGTGCTTTCCTCAGTGGCTGAGGATTTGTTTCTTGGGGGAAGGCTGTGATAAAGTTTTGTTGAGAACAGAGACATCAGGAAGGCCATTCCTTAGTTCAGCAGTGGTGGGCTGAATATGTCTTTCCATGAGCCCCAGGGCAGTAAGAACTGGCACAGGTGTTAGTAGGTCCAAGTGAGACTTTATAGGCTACATATGGTCTCTGTCATGACTGCAAAATTTGGCCTTTGTATGTGAAATCCTGAAATATCTATGCATTATGGTAGACAAGCCTATGCAGACCTATCACTTCAAAGTCTGAAGAATCTGAGAGGTCTAAGAAAGAGGCTGACAAATTCAGTCTCTCAGAAAGAAACATTGAATAAGGATTTAAGAACAGAAGGCTAAATGTCTAGAACTGATGCAAGACGAGACGGTGGATACCTGCACAAACAATTCCCAGACCCAGGGCTTAAATATCATAGGGAAAGGGCATAAGTGCTTAAGAAGGGATGTATTGGACAATTACATAAGGGTAGGATTTATGGTAAGTACAATAACATCAAGGTTGTTTTGACCTATGTGCAGGATTTGCACAGGAAACAATAGATAAACTGGAAATTTTGCATAGGGAATAGATAAACTAGAAGTCTTAGAGACCTTCCTGATACCGGGGTTAAATTGAAGTCAACAGTGAATTAGCATCCAAGATAGACTTTGGCCTCCAGGGTCTGAAATTTCTAAAATTCAGAATGAATTGATAGTGTAAATATCTTGGAAGTTAAAAAATAAGAAAGAATTCCATAATAATAAACTTCAAAAACCTCTCCTCAACATCATTTGTTAATGAATATCATACTTTTAGAAGTATTAGAAAACCAAAAAATGTTCTACAAAAGAGAACAAATAGGCCCAAGTTCATCAGAAGTCTGAGTCCACTGCCACAGTGGACTTCTCTTCTAGGCATTTGGCAGTTACAATATAGCACAGAGTAACTATATTTAGGTAAGTTAAATATTCATTAACTTAGATAAGGACATCTGTTTTGGGATTTCTAAAGTTTAGTCAATCTGGTCTCTACAGAAACTCTATGATGTGACAGAGCACTGTGCGTGCTGCGATGACTCCCAGACAAGTTGAAACCCTGAATTTGTATTAGTTGTCTATGTTAATGTAAATTATTCTTATTCATTTATTAATGCTTACAAATTGGTACCTATTTTAAGGGGCACAACTGAAGCAAGTATTCTGGGGAAATAATTAATGGAAGTTTGAAAAACTATTTATTCTCTGTTTATCAGGTACAAAGGTATTTATGGTACATGTATATGACTTGCTGAAATCATTACTTACATTTTCTCTAGCCTTAGATAATGCATGAGAAGCACATAGTTCAGTGCCACTCACGTAAGAAGTGTCCAGTAAGTGTTAGCTATTATTTTTGTCTATTTGAGTTATCCCTTTCTAGAAGTATGTGGAAGTCTATTCTGGTAATTGTGGATTTGTCAGTTTCTCTTTGCATTTCTCAGAGTTCTTGTTTTTGTACATTTTGAAGTTATTGTGGGATGCATAGTAATTCATGATTTTTAGTGGAATGTTCTTTTATCAATTTTTTGAAAGTTGCCTTCGTGTCATATGATGCTTCTCATAGTAAATTCTATTTTGTCTGCTATTAAATATTTCGAAGCCTGAAAAAAAAAAAAAACAAAAAATGACAATATATCAAATACTGGTGGGGCCACAATAGATATGATATAGTTTTTGATCAAATGGTTAATAAGTAATTTAGACCAGATAGTGGCAAACTGTTGACCATAGGTCAAATCTGGCATACCAACTATTTTTTTAAATAGAGTTTCAGGGTGTTTTTTTTTTTTTAATTTGATATAATTGTGAATCATACTCTCTGAAGACTCATTTGTCAGATAGAATTGTTTTGTTTTGTTTTGTTTTTAGAAGTGGCATGAAATACTATAGGTAAAGTAAAATGGAAGGGGATGGGAAGTCCATGATTTCATAATCATGGGTTCATCCTGAACATTCTGTATTCTGAATTAGGCAAAAACGAGTGAGAGGGAAAAACTGAAGTGTTATGCCCTTGGACTCTGTTCTAGGTTTTCTTCTTTGCTCAATCTATATAATTTCATGAGCAACCTTAACGTACTATGACTTTCATGGCCTTCCATATAAGCCACTGATTCCTAAACTTTAAAGTCAAGACCTATTTTTTGAGCCCAAGTCCTTTATATTCTGCAACCCACTGGATATCTGCACTTGAGAGTCTCCCAAACCCCCAAAATGCAACATTTAACACTGGATCATTATCTACAAATGTGTTTTTCATCTGGTGTTTTGTAGCTCATTAATTAGTACTACAATATACTTAGTAAATGAACCTAGAAATCTTACATCATTCTTGCTGCTTTTTTCTTTCCCAACCCCATATCTAGTTAAACCCTAAATTCTACTGATACTATGACCATAGAATTTCACAAATTCTTTGAGTTCTATCTACTATTTGTCTACTCTCATTACCTCTACTTGAGTTAAACCGTGATCATCAATTTCCCAGTTGTAGTGCAGCAATCACTAGTTCTCTGAGCATTCACTTTTGTCTCACCTTTATCCATGTAGTGTGGAATTCATGCAATGTGAAATTTCAGTTATAGTAATCCTCTGAGAAAAGCAAATCAATATCCTCCCTGTAGAAACACCTTTTCCCTAGATAAAAACTTAAGAAATTCACAAGGCCTATATATGTCCTTCCTTTCACATCAGTTTCCACTTCTTTCATACTCTACTTTCAGGTACAGGACTCTTATTCTCTTATTTCAAATCAAATATTCTTTCTTTAATGAGGTTGTTTGGTTTATTTTAGTTTTACTTTTTTCAGCACATTTGAGTTCCTTGTGATCCTAGATGTTTTGCAAATATTTTTTCCCAGTCTGTGGGCTGTCTCCCTGCTCTCTTGATGGTTTCTTTGGCTTTGCAGAAGCTTGTCAGTTTGATGAGGTCCCACTTGTCTACCTTATCTCTCATGGCATAGGTACTTGGGGTTTTGATCAGGAATTGGTTGCCAGTTCCAATTTCCATAAGGGTGTCTCCACGTCTTCTAAAGTTCTTATAGTTTGAGGTTTTATGTTTAGGTCTTTGATCCATTTAGAGTTGATTTGTGTGTATGATGATAGTTATGGGTCTTGTTTTAATCTGCTGCATGTGGTCAGTCAGTTTTCCCAGCACCATTTACTAAATAGGTTCTCCTCTCCCCAGTGGTTGGTGGTGGAGGCTTTGTTGAAGGTGGTGTTGGTTGAGAAATTGTGGTTTTGGTTCTAGAATCTCAATTCTGTCCTACTGGCCTATATGCCTGTTCTTGTACCAACATCAGCCTGTTTTGGTTATGGTAGATTTATAATAAAGTTTAAAGTCTGGGAGTGTGATACCTCTGCTTTGATTTTTTTTGTTGAGGGTTGTTTTGGCTATTCATGGTCGTTTATGTTTCCATATGAAATTCCTGTATTGTCATTTCCAGGCCTGAGAAGAATGCTGCTGGTAGTTTAATGAATATTGCATTAAATGTGTAGATTGCCTTGGGTAAAATGGACATCTTAACAATGATGATTTTTCCGATCCATGAGCATGGAATATTTTTCCATTTGTGTCATCTTTGATTTCTTTGAGCAGTGTTTTGCAGTTTTTGTTGTAAAGGTCTTTCATGTCTCTGTTTATTAAGATGCCAAGGTACTTCTTTTTTTTTTGGCTTCTTTATCTTTGTACATATTTCTTCCTCTGTCAGAAGCAATTCCCCCATTTCACTCTACTTCCACAAACATGCTCATCAACACACAGCTTACTCTTCTTCGGGTCTCATTCTAAATTAATTTAATTAATCAATTATCTTATTCTAATTTCATCAGTAAACCCCCAGTCACTCAGATAATGGAGATCTCTGTCCTATGCATACACGTCACACTGTATGACTCTTACACAGCAATTAGTGCATTTGAGACAACCTTGTTCAATGTCTGCCGTTTCCTCTAGTGCATAAGTTTTTAAGGGAAGTATGTAACTTGTTTTCTTCACCACTGTATGCCCAGGATCTAGAATAGTGGCTGGATAAAATAGGTTCTTAATAAATATTTGGTGATAATGGAATGAATTTGTGAAATACGTAAAGGTAAAAAAATTCACTTTATTTAAAACAATACTTCTCTACAATAATATTAATACATCAGTATTAATATACTAAAATATTAGTGCATATTATACTAATAGCTAATATTAATAATATTTGAATGCTGTTATTAAAATGTGTTTGGACTTTCTGCAGAAAGTACAGTAAGAAAAACCTTAAGGTGGTTCAGTCTTACAGTAGTGCCATGAAGATTAAGCTCTAGTTGGAGCTTCAAGAATTGACTAATCTGCCAAACTGCTCACCATTCCACATATGGCACCATGACAATTATTCCTATGAGCTAGACTAGGGTATTTTTCCAAGACAAAATGTATGTCTTTATTCACTTATGTCTAAAGTTCAAATGTCATTGCATTTCTAAAAGCACTCATTTCCTCTACCCAAGCAGAGTTAATCACTTGTTTACAGGTACTTCTGAATGATTTTTTTCATGTCTTTGCTTTAATACCAGTCATATTGGATAATAGATAATATTCATTGAAGTAGATATTCTCTACTAGTCTGTGAGCTGCTTGAGTTCAGGGTTGTTTTTAATCTTTCTTTTTGAATTTGACAAGTCTACAGAAATTTCTTCTCAGTCCTTGTCAAAAATATTGTTCTTCATTTGTTCCTATAATGATAGTGAATTTAGAGCAGTAACTTTTTGTTTTTGTTCATGAAAGATTATCATTTTCATCTCTGCTTTCAGGGAGAGATTGGACTAGATAATCACTTTAATATAATTATAAAATTTAAAACTGACACAGTTGCAAAATTCACTCACTCAATTATTTTCTAGTTGATATTTTTAAGGCACTGGATTAATGACTAAAGGAGAAAATTTGTTTTTTTGATAGAAAGTTTACAAAAAGAGTTTGGCCTTAATTCTTTGGAATATCTCTCCTCAATATTTTTGCAAATATATAAATACATGATCAGTAAACATTGACATTAATTCAAAAGATGTATCTTTTATTTCCAATTGCAAAGTCATAGAATCTGATTTTATAGCATATTACTAAATTGAAATACATCTAAGTAAAACTATTTTTTGAATATATACTATATGCTTGGCATTGTGTTTGGTAAAGATGAACTAACTAAATATTAACCTCTGCTCTTAATTGTTCACTAAGCTATCATGCAAGATCACATTGTTAGATCAGACTCACATGAATCAGATTGCTCACTCAATGTCAAGCTTTACTATAATTTCCAGGATGTAGATGCTCACAAGGCATAAGGGAAACGGAAAGGTTTGGGACCTCTTGCTTGTCTCTTCCTGTTCTTTCTTGTTACCTAAGACCTATACTCTCTGGCCTAGAATAATAGGTGAAACCTCCAGGGGAAATGAGTGAGATTTCCCTCACTCATCAGGAAACATTTGAATTATAAAACACCTCCCGTTTCACATTCCAGAGATTAGTATAGTATATATAACTTTCTGCAGAGACCCATGTCTCATCATTTCATACTTTCTAGGTTTATTGACTGCAAGTATTTTTTAGCCAGGAGAATTCTGCTATTTTATAAAGCAGACTTTGAAAACATTTTGTAAAGAAGACTTTAACAAATATTATTAGTCTTTTTATCCAGATGTTCAGAAGAAAAGGAGATTGAGACAAGTCCTTTGATTCCACTGCTACTCCCCCTAGCCTTCCAGAACATTACTCTGGAAAAGGAAGAAAAGAATCACAGGTCAGTTGCCTAACACTTCTCACTCAAAATAGACTGGAAAATAGGGAAGGTGATGTTTTATTTCTATTGTATGTGCACAGATAACTTCTCTCAAAAACTTATCGAAAGAATAATTTAAAAATAGCAAATAGCTGTCTCTCTGAAAAGTAAGATGGTATCATCTGTTACAGAATATTGCAGAAGACTTATAATGAGTCAAAATAACAAATATAGGTAACTGTTAGTAGAAGCAGTCAAGATATGGATAAAATTACAAGCACTGTCCTTTGACTTCCTTTATTAAAGGATTCGTTATCAAAGGCAGAAGAACAGTGGTGTGGAATGGTAATCATCTACCTAACCAGCCTTTCCCCTTTCTACTAGTCTCTGATCTTTTTAATGGCTCATCTGTTTACCATTTTATACTCAGTAATGGTAACACAGTAGGCAACAAATATTTTTAGCAAATGAATGAACATATCTTTAACAATTATATGTTTCTGTATTTATGGTATTTTGCTTTGTGAGCACAATTAAAAACATAATCTGTGATATTTGCATCACTATTACTACTGTATATCAGAACCTTTCTAACTTCTAGTGTATAACGGTGTGCATGTCCTGTAAATCCACTCAATTGCTTAGGAAAATATCTACTCTAAAGTCTCAGAAATGTTAATTATTTTAAGTAGGTATTTCTGCAAATATGGCACAGAAACACAATGTTTTTTTCAAATTCTGCTTAATACTTTATTTTTAATAAAATTCCAGATAGAAGAATACTACTAAGTCTGCTTTACAGTATTTGAAAATACTGGTTGAGTATTAATTTCCCAAGAAAAATTTCCCAGTAATGATATTTCACCTTCTGAACAACATCTTTCTTTAACCGATGAGGAAACACTAGTGTACAGACAGAGGATAATACTATAATCATGAATTCCTCTTGCTTCTGCATTTTTAATGCTTTTTGTCATTTGGATAACAACCCTAACTTTATTTCATAATGTAACCACTTCTTTAAATGTAAGTTCACTTTTCTGGTCTAGAGAACTAATCACTGAAATGTGTTAAAAAAGAACAATCTTTATTAACCAGGATATCTCAAACTGTCAAAACTGAAGGGGGAGGAGACTGATGACAGGCTTCTGGGACTTTTCAATTGACCGGGGTTTTAGCAACTGCTTGCTCTTTAGGAATTTTGCTAGTTGTTTTTATTTGTCCTTTTCAAGACAATTATTACAAAGGTTTTTAATAATTCTTTACATGTTCACAGTGAATACTGCAAGTAAGAGTTCGTGTCAAAGTCTGAAGACATGTAGAAGCCAATCTCAATGCTTGGTAGCCATTTCCATCCTAAATATTTATTGTTTCTTCCAATAGATAGAGGACAAAACTGTACAAAGAAGAAAATCACTCAAAATTTCTGTGCATTGATTACTTCATATCATGTTAGGCTTTCTATAAGCCCTTATAAAATAATTCATTACAAAATTTTGTAGCCTTTTTCCACTTTAATAAGTTTCCACTCACTCCAAGTTTGTTTATAGATAGATCAGATATTTAAACTACAAGACTAGAAAGTATGTTATATCCATTTTTTATTGCCCTTGATTTAAAGCATGAGGAAATTAATGTTTTATTATTGATAGTCTATTTGAAGGAAGAAATTTTATGAGCTCATCCATTCTTATGTTACATGAAAATCTTTCAGATTTATTTTCCCCAAATCATTTTTTTTCTTACTTTGCACACTTTCCCTGAATATTCTGGCATGCCTCTTCCACTTTGCCTCTCTTTTTCTTGCTAATAAACCTTGTTTTAAAACAAAAAGAAATTATTCTGAGGAGCTTCTCCTCTCCTTTTCATGCCAATTCCTTAGTACATAAAACATCATCATTTTTCTAGACCAAGGTTTCTCAACATCAGCACTGTTACATTTTAAGCCTATTAGATTCTTTATTCAGGTAGGAGGAGATATCCTGTGCACTGTAGGATGTTTAGCAGCATCACTGACTTCTACCCACTAGACACTAGAAGTATTTCCAGCCACCAAGTAGGACCAATCAAATATGTCTTCAGATATTGTCAAATATGCCCTGGAGGACAAAAATCACATTTAATTGAGACCATTGGCCCAGGTTATAAATACTGCTTTGGTCTTGCATATCAAAGCCTACAAATAAGACTTAAAAGAAACAAATTACTTTCAAATAGCATTACTATATATGTACTCCAGAACAAACTACAAGAATATTTATAGAAATATAAACATAGACAGCACTCAGCAATGTAAAAATAGCAAGCCTGCCATCCAATCACAAATTACCAGACTTTAAAGGAAACTGATTTGTTTGGAAATTACCACACTGCTTTCCATAGAAGTTGCACTACTGTGCACTCCCATCAACAATATAGAAGCATTCCCTTTTCACTACACCCATGCCAGCATCTGATAGCCATTTGTATCAGACTTAGATGATACCTCACTGTAGTTTTGATTTGCATTTCTCTGATGATTAGTGAAGGTCAGCATTTTTTCATGTGTCTGTTGGAGGCTTGTATATCTTCTTTTGAGAAGTGTTTGTTTATGTCCTTTGCTGACTTTTCAATGGGATTGTTTGTTTTTTTCTTTCACTTCGTTTGAGCTACCTTTAGATTCTGGATGTTAGGCCTTTTTCAGATCATAATTTTCAAATATTTTTCCCATTCTGTGGGTTGTTTCTTTATTCTCTTGATGGTTTCTTTTATCTGTGCAAAAGATTTTTTTATTTGATGAGGTCCCACTTGTCTATCTTAACTTTTATGGCATTCACTGGGGGACTTGGTCAAGAATTTATTGCCTCCTTTGATGTGCATAAGGACATTTCCCATGTTTTCTTCTAGGATTCTTCTAGTTTGAGGTTTTACGTTTAGGTCTTTGATCCACTTAGAGTTGATTTTTGTATATGGTGAAAGATAAGGGTCCAGTATTATTCTTCTGCATGTGGTCAGCTATTTTCCCAGCACCATTTGCTAATTATGGTCTTCTTTCCCCAGTGATTATTATTGGTGGCTTTGTCAAAGATGAGTTGGCTGAGAGATTGGATTTTGCTTCCTGTGAATCTATGATCCAGCAAACCTCCTCCGGGGAATATACCCAGAGGAACATAAATCATTCTCCAAAAAAGACACCTGCACATGCATGTTTATTGCTACATTATTCACAATAACTAAAATCCCAACCAACCCTACTGCCCAGCAAAAATGGACTGGATTCAAAAAAAAATGTGGTATGTATACATGATGGAGTACTAGGCATCCATAAAGGAGAAGAAAATTATGAACTTCACAGCAAATTGGATGGAGTTAGAGACTATCATACTAAGTGAACTATCACAAAAACAAAGAACCAAATACTGAATGTTCTCACTCATAAGTGAGCCCTGAACAATAATCACATGAACATAAAGCACAAATCTGCAGTCACTGGGCACTGTTAGGGGAAGGAGGAAGAAGAAAGGTAGGGGACATGTGACAACACAAAGCATACCAGGTCTACTACCAGGAGAATGAGAGTCAGTTAGAAGCCCAAACTTCACCTGCATGCAGCTTACCTATGTAGTTAATCCTCACTGGTATTCCACATCTCTATAATAAACTTTTTTAAAAAGGAGGCTGAAAAATATAATTCATAATGACATGAAAATTCAATTAACTAAGCTATTCAGAAGTTATACAAGTAATAGAATTTATAGACAATGACGTTCAGTTATTATAATTATATATAGTAACTATAATTTAGAGGAAATATGAGATATAGTAAGCAAAGACACATAAGATACAAAATTGACCTGAATCAAAATTTCAAAATTAAAATGTCTGAGATGAAAAATACACTAAATGAAATTAACAGTAGATGAGGCATTTCAGAGGAACTGATTGTTGAACTTAAAGATACAGTGATAGAAACCAACCAAAATGAAACACAGAGAAAAAAGGCTAAAAAGATGGGCAGAGATGTGAACAACTCAATATAGTCAGATATATATGTGCAATTAAAGTTCCTGAAAAAGAGAAATAAAGAGAGAATAGGCCAAAATATTTGAAGATACAATACCCAAACATTTTTCAAATTTGCTGAAAACTGTAAATTCATAGACCACTAAGGGTTCAAGGAATCTAAGGCACAAGAAACAAAAAGAAAACTATATCAAGGAGCTTCATAATCAAATTAATTTAAACAATCAGAGAATTAAAAAATTTAAAAGCCACCAGAAGAAAAAGACATGTTTACATACAGAACAACAAAGAAAAAAGATGACAGCAGATTTCTTACTGGAAACAAAGCAAGTGAAACTATTGTGAAGCAACATTTTCACAGTATTGTCTGCCTGGAATTCCCTAACCAGTCAAAACATCTTTCAAAAACAAAAAAGAAACAGACTTTCTAGATATACAAAAGATGAAAGATTTCATCATCAGCAGACGTGAAATCCAAGAAAACCTTCAGGCAGAAGAAAAATTATACCAGATGGAAATCTGGAACTACACCAAGGAATGGACAGCACCAGAAATGCTAACTACATCTGCAATTGAAACTTCAATTAAAAAAAAAAAAGAAAGAAAGAAACTTCAATTTTCTTACTACATTTAAATCTTTTAAATGATTAACATTCCAGAGGAAAAAATAACAAAAATGCATTGTGATGTTTTTAACATGGGTAAATTTCATGACACCAATAACACAGAGGTTGAAGAAGTAGAAATAAAAATATACTGTTATAAGTTTCTCGTATTCTGTGTAAGTTGATAGAACACTAAATAAAGATAGAATTTAAAGTTAAATGGGTATAGCAAACAGTAAAATAACAACAAAAAATCTTATGATTAAGCTCCAAAAGGAGATAAAATAGAATAATGAAAATATTCAATTAATAACAAAAGAACATAAAGCAAAAAAGTGAATAAAGAATTGATATGAAACACAGAGAATCAATACTCAGATGGAAGATATGATTGCAATTAAATCTTCCATCTGAATAATGATTAATGGTCTAAACATCTCAGCTAAAAGTCAGAGTTTATAGAGTTGGATTAAAAAAGAAAGACCCAATTTTATTCTGCATATAAAAACTCTTAAATATAAAGACACAAATAGATTAAAAATAAAAACATGGAAAAAGAAAAATTAATATCAGAAAATATAAATTTCAAGAGTAAATAATATTATTACCAGGAACAAACTAGGTCATTTTTATAATGATAGGTCTGTTCTTCAAAAACATGTAATAATCCTAAATGTTTATACACAAATAACAGTTTCAAAATATATGATACAAAAGCTAATTGAACTGCAAAGAGAAATAGACAATTATATTCACACTCTTTTCACAATAATTGACAGAATATATTGTGTACTCAAAATCAGCAAGCTTAGAAACTTTCAAATGCACATGAAACATTGAACAACATAATTCATATCTGGTCCATAAAACAAGTCTCAATAAATATGAAAAGATTCATATCATACAAGGATTTATATAATAGTATCTCATTACAATGAAAATTAGACAAGTACCAGGCACAGTGGCTCAAGCCTGTAACCCAGCACTTTGGGAGGCAGAGGCGAGAGGAATGTCTGAGTTCAGGGGTTCGAGATAAGCCTGGTCAACTTAATGAGGCCTCATCTCTACAATAAATCAAAAAATTAGCCAGGCATGATGGACACACTTATAGTTCCAGGTACTTGGAAGGCTGGAGTGAAAAGATCTCCTGAGACCAACAGGTCGAGGCTGCAGTGGCCGTGAGCATGCCACTGCACTCCAGCCTGGGCAACAGAGTGAGATTCCAACTCAAAATAAACAAACAAACAAAAAAATTAGACTGCAGTAAGAAATAATTATGTATTCAATTCAGTACAATGAGACAAGAAAAGAAGAGCATGCTGATTGGAAAGAAATAACTCAAACTGTCTTTATTTGCAGTCAGAATGAGTATGTACAAAATGCTAGGGTAGCTCCAAAAGAGCTTCTGGAATTAATAATTGAGTTTATCAGGGTGGCAAGAGACAAAAATAACTTGAACTTTTTATTATGATAACAAATAACAATTGAAAATTGAAATTTTTAAAACTTCCAATTAAATGACATCAAAAGTGTAAATTATTTAGAGAGAAATTTGACAAAACTAGACACGATCCATATATTAAAATTTACAAAACTTTATTGAGAGAACTTAAAGAAGATTTAAATAAATGGAGGGATATAGTATGTTCACGGATTAAAAGACTCAGTATTTTTAAGATAACAATTCACTTTATATTGATCTATAAATCAATGTAATCTCATTTTAAGTTGTGAGGCTGGGTCTAAAATTTGCATGGAAAAGAAGAGATCCTAAAAGAGCCAAATAACTTTGCATTAGAAGAATAAAGTTGGAGAAGGGTGATCTTTTTTTCTTTATTGAAAGCAAGATTTATTGAGAGGACAGAAAAGCTCCCACAGTGGGAAGGGGACCCAAAGGGGTTGCCTGAGA
Source organism: Carlito syrichta (assembly GCF_000164805.1). Classification (NCBI taxonomy): domain Eukaryota; kingdom Metazoa; phylum Chordata; class Mammalia; order Primates; family Tarsiidae; genus Carlito; species Carlito syrichta. Next base: position 1,474,736 of record NW_007249154.1, read on the forward strand.
AGGCTGATCTTTTTAACAAATTTTTCTGGAACCATTGTATATCTACATACAAACAAAAATGAACTTTAATCCATAACTTGCACCATATAGAAACATTAATTCACAATGCATCAGTGATTTAAATGTAAAATCTAAAACTATAAAACAATCTAAGAGAAACTCTTTGTAACCCAGAATTAGTCACAGATTTCCTAGATATACCACAAAGTGCACAATCCCTAAAGGAAAATTTGAGAAATTAGACTTTACACTACACTCCATCCTGGATAACAGAGTGAGACTCCAACTCAGAAAAAAAAGAAGAATTAGTCTTCATCAAAAATAAAAAAAGTTTCTGCATTTAAATGGCATGGTTAAGAGAATGAAAACACAAGAACCAGACGGAGAAAATATTTGCAAAACATATATGTGATAAAGGTCTGGTAGCCCACATGCATAAAGAACTCTCAAATGCAGTAAGAAGAAAATAACCCATTTTTTTCCATGTGCAAATGATTTAAACATATATTTCATCAAAGAAGATATATGGGTGTAATGAAAAGTTGAAAAAATACTTAACACTCTATTGATTGAGCATATGAAAAATACTTAGTCATTTTTTGAAACAAATTAAACCTTTAATGTGGTGCAACACATTGCCATCCTATTTAAAAGTAGTTGTTCTCAGTCTAGGCTCCAAAGACATTTTTGTCGGGATAATTATTTGTTGTTGTTGTTGTTTTGTTTTGTTTTTTTTTAGTTGGAGTCTCACTCTGTCGCCCAGACTGGAGTGTAGTGGCCGCTCCCGGCCACTGCAGCCTCGACCTGCTGGGCTCCGGCGATCCTTCCGCCTCAGCCTTCCTAGTAGCCGGAATTACAGGCATGCGCTACCACACCCGGCTGATTTTTTGAGTTATTGTAGAGGTCTCGCTGCCCAGGCAGGTCTCGAACCCACGGGTTCAGGCAATCCATGCACCTCAGCCACCCAAAGGTGCGGGATTACAGGCTGAGCCACCAAGTCTGGCTCTGTTGCTGCTTTTTAAAACTTTTTATTTACTTATTTAACTTTTTTTATTAAAGACTAGACACAAACACATGTATTAGCCTAGGTCTACAAAGGGTGAGGATCATCATTATCACTGTCTTTCATCTCCTCATCTTGTTCCACTGGAAGGTCTTCAGGGACAATAACAGGCATGGAGATGTCCTCTTCTATGATAACAATACCATCTTCTGGAATACCTCCTGAAGTACCTGCCTGAGGCTGTTTTACAGTTATCCTTATTATTTTTATAAATAGAAGGATTACACTCTAAAATAACAACTAACAGTATAGTATAGTAAATACATAAACCAGTAATACAGCCATTTATGATCATTATTAAGTATCATGTACTATACATTGTTGTATGTGCTGTGCTTTTATACAACTGACAGTGCGGTAGGTGTGGCTATCCCATCACAAATATGTGAATAACGTTTACACTCTGATGTTATGGTGCCTACTTTATTAGGTGGCAAGAAGTTTCAACTTCATTATTACTTTTATTTTTTGTAGTGATGAGGTCTCGCTAGCTGCCCAGGCTAGTCTCAAACTCCTGGCCTCAAGGGAACCTCCTGCCTTGGCCTTCCAAAGTGCTAGGATTACAGGTGTGAGCCATACCTGGCAGAATGTTCAGCTTCATTATAATTCTGTAGGACAATCATCATCGTATATGTAGTTCATCATTAATGGAAACATTGTTATGTGGTGCATGACTCTAAAAAAATCTTCTAAGTTGTAGGAACACAGCAGCAACCATCAATGAAACGCAATCTGCAAAAAGAAAAATTTTAAAAACATTTATTTTTCAGTTAAAAGGATGAATAATTTAAAGATAAAATAGACATGAAAATTACATTAACCCTAACTTCAGAAAAGGAAATGATACAGATTTAGAGCACATGTATTTTTTCCCAAAACCAAATTTTAGTGAAATCTGATAATGGTCAATTATTTCATACATTTACAAAGTGAACTGGATAAGAACAAAAAATAAATTTTCACTTGAAAAACTTAAACGTCTATATAGTGGGACTTTCTTTTACCAAACTTTATTTAGGTCATTGAATAAAGGTTTCACAACCATGAAGAGTCATAGTATTTTGTCAATCTCTGGATTGTCCTAGAAAATCCTAGAAAGGATCATTCTTGAGTTTTACTTTTTAAAACACTATTATATGAGGTTTGATTTATGTTGAGGGAGAGTGGAAAAAAGATATTGCTATGTTGCCCAGGTTGGTCTCATATTCCTGGGCTCAAATGCTCCTCTTTCATTAGCCTCCTGAGTAGGTAGGATTTCAGGAACACACAAGCACACCCAGCTCTATGTGGAATTCTCTAAAGAATACTTTTTTTTTTTTTTTTGCATAGAGAATTTTACGTTATATTCCATGGAAACAAAATATTATTTCTATGTTTGATAAAAAGGACTTTTGCAGCCACCAGTATCTGGACACCTGTTACTTGCATATCAGCAAGCTTCTCTGCAAGAAATAAATTTGCATATCCAATTGAGGAGATTTTTAAAATGTGACTGTTTTCAGGGTATGAATAAGCTTTACGGAAAACACAGGGGATAGAGGATAAATGAGCTGGGACCCTTATTCTTGCACTTAAGAAAAGGGGTGGGAATGATTGATTATGAGCACTGGGCTAGAAAGAAATCTAGGTTGAGAGAGCTGTCTGACATTTGCTGTGACCTTCAGCTGAGGAATATAGCCAGCCTGCAATGATACTGCAAGGAGATGTAGGGGGATAAATATCCCAACCCCACTCTCTTTTCTTTCTTCTGTGTCTGATGATGTTTCCATTGGCTGAACCATCTGGGAGTCAGAGAGTCTGTTGCTTTTTCCACATAGTTTGCTTCCCAGGAAACATACCAGGAAAAAGAAAAGAAGAGTATGGATCTTGAGGAACAAATGAAAAATATTTAGCATACTGAGTTGGAGTAATAGAAAGATATGTATTAGGCAATAATTATGCTTTGTTGTGCTTGGCATGTCACATTTTAAACTACTGTTTCAATAACACAATTTGCTTTTTCTTCTCATAGTTAGCTAGTAATTTCTTACCAGATTTGATAATTCTAGCCTAAAATAAAGTTTTTAAAATAGAGAAGTAATTATATTTTTCTTCTTCACTACCTGAGCAGCATTAAGGGGGAACAATGAAAACAATATTAACATATAAAAATAAAAATGCTATACTGCTTCAGGCTTTAAGATTCTCTTATAAGATTTTATTGAAGTTGAAAGTTTTAACACTTTAAAAATTATTTTTTGACAACTGTGAAAGTTAGTACAGCAGAACACAACACACTGAGTGTCTCATGGGCTGACTGAATTATAAATCTTTAGTTCTCATAGATCACATGACATTTGGTTTATATAGTTATCATCTTTTATGGTCATTAAAGTTTTCACTCTAAAAATGTAACTTTACAGCATGCAAAAAAAGATTTGACATGACTATAGAAGTAGAAATATTTCTAAACAGTAGTAAACTTTTGTAACATTTTATTTCTTGTATAACTATTTTTGTCTCATCCTTTAACATGAGAATATTGCTTTGATATTGTACTAATATCAGGACTTTATAAAGTCAGTTTCTACCCACCAGCAGCTATATCACTGCATTATCTCGGATTCTTATGAATCTTAGTGGCATGGATCTGCCTTAGCAACTAGGTGCGTTTATACCCTATTTTGGGGACCCTACTACTGGTGCTCCTAAGGCCAGGAGAAACTACTTTACATGTAAAGACTTCTTGCAGACATAAAGAATAATATTTTCTTTTCCCCAAGTTACCAGTTAAAGAATGTAATAATGATGCAAGGTATCCATTAACGATAACTACTTAAATCTAGTTCAACCTTGTGTCTTGTGTGTGTAATTCATTGTGAGTTTGCCCATTTCTTTTTGGAGTCTTTAAGTATGACTTTTTCTAGCTGGCTATGAGATTTTATAACTCTAAAGTGATATATTCTATATTATGATACCATAATCAGTCATTACTCATGGCATAATCATGTTGGCTTTTAATTCAAATGGTTTCATACCCAAAAGTTAGTTTTATCTAGAAAGGCATATGTCACCTGCTGCATTACTTACCACAAAAATTGTTATTAAATATGTACTCTAAATGGGTTTTTTTTAGGCCATATATTAAAGCAAGATGCCCAAAGTTTGAATGAAGTAATTTATGTGCAGTACTAGATGACAAAAAAAATTCACAGAGGATGAACTTTGGGCCACGTATTCTACATTATCTATTAAGAAACATTCTCTTCTAAGAGGCCAGAATGTAGAAATTCTAAGTGAACGTTGGCATTAATCTTGCTCAGTGTTAGAAAGCATATTCTCTTACCTAAGATGGTCTTTGATTTGATGTCATATTATCATTGCAGTCTCTTAGAGTTACCCCATAGCTAATCTCAGTATGGCTTATTCAGAAGTGTTTAAAGATGAGATAATTAAAAAAAAAAAAACCCTTTCCTCTCAATATGTGTTCATAAGAATTTTAAAGAAGGACTGAATTTGATGACTCTATGAATAATAATATATAACTAAATTATTACATATTGTCAGTAAATAGGTAAGTTTGTAAGTAATTTAAGTGTAATTTAACTTCAGGGGCAGTTCAGATCACAGTTTTGTTTATATAAAATTTCATGTAATATTTAAAAATTAAGTCCAAATGTATTGTTTCCTAAAGCAAAGAAATGGGTTAAAAAGAAACATTGCTAAATAGCTCTCTTCTTACTGATCATTTACTGAACAACTTTAAAAAGAGACTGTAGGTAAATACATGTGTATTTATGTTATATTTTCTTTTGTTTTGTCTTACAATGGCCATTTCCTGTACTGTTTGTCATTCATTTACTACAGGTAACTGAAAACCCACAGAGAGTGATTTAAAAATTTATGCGGCCTTATATTTGATTGAAAACACAGCTCTAAAAAAAAAAAGAAAAAGAAAAAGAAAAGAAAACACAACTCTATGAACATAAAATAACCATAAGGAAGAAGTCTATGATTTCAGATTAGTACTCTATTCTCTGCCTTCCATTGCTTACGTAGAAAAAGGAAATTAGACCTATAGTAGCTCAGTACCTATTTACTCCTATTGACAAACTAACAACCAGATGTAGTTCAGAAGAGTCTTAATCAAGCCAGAATTCTCCTAGTTATAGAAATATAAAATTATGAGAAATAATAAAAGTTCAGTATCATTCTAATAAGTTAAGAAAGAGAGGCCTTTTAAAGTTTCTTAGAGTATTTATTTAGAGATTGTCATTCTTATTCAGCAAATAAGTAAATGGGAACTTGCCAATTCAGTACATAAAAATTTTTCCACCTACTCAGTGCCAATATTCAAGAAAAAACATTAATTTGGATGCTTCTTTTAAAGGTGACCATCAAGAAAAACTAGAGAATATGGGATGCTTATAAAAGAATATTAAAGAAACTTATAAGTGAATGCAAAACAACCAAATTTTTAAAAACTTAACATAATTCTACAGGAAGATGTGACTTTCTAGATTGATATTATTCACCACAGCATTTACCAGGAAACATTGCTTTCATGAAAATTGCAAGAATGTGCCTACAAAGACTCTCAAATCTTTTCTTTACTGTCTTTGATTTCATCTCCTTCCACATTATGATTTAATTTAATTTAATTTTTATTTGTGGAAGCAGGATATGTTTTTGTACACAGAAACTACTGATCTGAATTTACAAAATTGCACCTTCTTATTTTGTATTTTACTTTTTATAAATTTACTTCTTAAACTCTTCAGTACCAAAATTTTACTTAAAAATAATTCTTTTAAGTCAACATGAAAGACTTCATGTACTGTTTATTTCGATTATTAAGATTTTCAAAAAAGGCAGACGTACAGCATTTATTTCTATTAGGGCCTAAAATTTAAATTTTACTTCAGAAAAAGGTAAAGAACTGTTAGTGAGAAAATTTGGTTAGGTCTTTCAATTATCTTTGTGAAATGCTGTAATTTTATCTATTAAATACATTAAGGATATTAAAGAAAGAAATAAAGGAAAGGAAAAAGCAAAATACATTTCAGTAAAATAAAGGAAAAAATACAGCTAGTGTTGCCTATATTTTTAGGATGAGATATGATGACATGGGGTTAGGTTTTTTACATGTTGAATTTGAAACCCAGTGAGACATCCACATGGAGATGTCAATATACTATTAGATTCAGAGATCAGAAACTCATGAAATGATGCAGATTTCTTAACTATCTGACTAAAGATGGTAATTAAAGCCATAAGAGTGTATTAGTTTTCCATGGGAGATTGAACAGAGTGAAATGAAAAGGAAGCCTAAGGTGGAACATTTAAAGATAGGGCAATTCAGGGAATAAATTTGTCAATACCATCTAAAAGTTATATGAATATTCATACTCTTTAGTGAAAAAATATCACTTTTTAAATTTACTTACAAAATTAATCCTTAGCTAGAAATAACACAATGCTTGAAAATGTTTTTAATTTAAAATAATGAAAGCAACTTAAAGAAAAATAGGGTAGGGAAGTTACTATAAATTATATCAACTTAAATGTGTATTATGTAGTCATTGAAATGTTATACGTGTGTTTGGTAACAAAAAACTAGTTGTCATAATAGTACATGAAAAATTTGGCTATGAACTCACTCATCCAATTGACAGTGGCTACTTAAAATATACACACAAAAAGACTGAAAAAGAGACTCCCCAAAATATTATCAGTTCCTCTTTTGAAAAAAGAATCCCTTTGTTATTATATCAAACTCTCTCAAATTTTCTACAAAAATCCTTATTTTTTATTTTAAAAACTCTTATTAAATTTTAAATGTTTTTACAGGACATTGCAGTTATCTGTGTCTGTCTAGCATGTGTCCCTTTAGCTATCCATCTTGGGGGAAAAATGCCTCTCTCTTTGTGATGTTTATTTTGTTTTAATTGTGGTGGACTCCTCCGACTTACACAAATTTGAGTATATGTTATGAGCTGACAGTTTAGAATATCCCACTCATATGACCATATGGGGCATAGATAGGCATATGATTCAAATTAGAACAGTGATTCTCAGAAATTGGATTGGAATAACCGAGAAATGGCTCTCTATTTGATTGGGATCATTAAATGCAGGGCTGATGTAAGTCTAGAGCTACTGGTAATCAGTTTTTGCCTGAAAAATGAAGTCAACACAAGGAACTAAAACCAGAAGCTGGAGCAAGCATTCTGTTGTTTGATTTGCTGGATCTTGTCTGATGAGTCATAGTTACCTATTTCCTTCATGTGAGGTGACGATTGGGGTAGGGCTAGCTGGTTTGATTTTCTGTTGATGCTAGGGGGCTTGAGAGGGTCTCCTGAAGCAGGTGAGAACTTCAAGTCAGTTTCCTGACACTCGAGAGAAGGAATTCAGGGATGAATCAGAGTGAAGAGAACGTGAAGGAGTTTTGTTGTAAAGGGAAAGTACACACTTGAGACAGAAAGTGAAAATGTGGGCAGATTTGAGAAAGTAAGTCATGCTTGGGGTAAGTTTTTCTTTTTATAACTACCTCTAATTAAGAGGTGGAATATTCATGAGTTTTCTGGGAAAGAGGTGGAGATATTTTTGAAATGGTTATCTTCCCCTTTTCTGTCCTTAATTGGTCAAAACAAACTGTTCTGGCTCTGGCGGGTGTGTCATTTACTATGCTAAGGAGGGTATAATGAGCTTAGAGGTAGCTTGCTGGTCAAATGCATCAATCATATTGGATCCAACCAGTCTTAGTTGGTTTTACTACCTCTTGTTTTTTTCAGGGCCTTATTGTTCATTGTCTTTGCTGTTTGTTTCCATTTCTCCTCGGCTGGTAGACCACTCACTACTATTCTTGTGTTACAATCATTTACAAGTGGCAAAAAAACCCCAAAACTTGATTAGGCCAAAATCATAAGAAAGGGCCAACTCTGATGCATCTGTCTTAGAAGTACTCTCTTCTCAATTCTGATCTAATGACTTTAAACAAAAGACCAATAGAAGGCATTGGAGGAGCACAATGGCAGGGCTGAGATCCAAAAAGAGGGTTGGATTGTTCCATTTACACTTCACTTATTGCAAGGATGCCTGATATCCACATCGCCACCAAAGGACTCTCTTAACATCACACTCTACATCAATCTCAAAACAAAAGACTGAAGGGCACACTCAGTGAAGTCAACTCATTATCTGAAAGGAGTAACTAAAGGTATATCCATATATATCAACTATATTCATCCTGGTACCACTCTAACTATGGTGCAGGAGTAGGAGATTGTATGAGTGAAGGATGTCTCTTGTTATTTCCCTGCTTTCCTTTTAATGTGGTACCCTAGGCCCTTGCAAAAAATAAGAGGGCTATTAAAGTTCATTTTTGCTAACCCAAGTTTGTCTATACTGAAGGTAGTAGTGATTTTTTACAAGAAATTTCTCCTTAAAACCTAGAACCAATTCAGAGAAAATTTCAGCAACAACAGTACAATAAATAAATAAATAAATAAAAGTAATGAAAATAGAAAAAATATAATAAAAGGGTATCTGGGGCAGTAACCAGAACCCTAAACTAAGCAGACATGCTGTGACTGAGCAAAATAGTGAACTTTATGACCAAATAAAAATTAGATAGTCTTTTTATGTAATGAAATGCTTATTTTTCCTGAGTATTACTAGCATAGACAGATAATACTTTTCAGCCTTTACTATCATAATATTTGAGATTCTTCACTATTTTGACAGTCTTATTGTTTTATTTAAACTGCATGTGGTTTTCACTATTTGCCACTATTTGTGGATGTTTTGTAAGCATTACTAAAAATCTTAGCAATGTTTGCCAATGAAAAAATTAATTAAGAAAGTTACTTAATTATTTTAAATGTTTATGATCATAATACACTGAAGATAAAGACCGTTCAAAATAATCAAATTATTTAAAAATTCAATTAGCAATCATATAGATAAGATTACATCATCACATAGAAATACATGCTAAGAGGTAACATGAATAAGATTCAAAACATGTAACTTAATAGCCTAAGTAGCATGCGTTGTTTACTTGAGAAGTTAACCCATATGATAATATCATAAACACATTGAACCTGCCCTACTAATAATATTGAATTTAAGTTATTTGGCCAAGAAGAAATGCTTTGATATTGTTAGGAAAATAATAAGGGCATTAATACAAGTCATTTATACCCATCCTGAGGAATTTTGAAATCAACAGAACATAAAAAGTTGTTTCTTTTAGTTTTACTTTCTAATAGTGAATGCACTTTGGAAATCAAATACCAAAGTCCTTTTACTAGGTTTAAATTGTGGGTGTTTATTATTCAAAAGCAGGGAGATTTAATTTATTTTTGATTCCAGGAAAAAAAATCACACCTTGATTGTCAATCATTAAAATTTATGCAGTTCGAAAACATTGAAAAACAAACATAGGCTCTTAGTTGAATTAAGTTTGGCGCATACTCTACAAATACTCTGTGACCAACTAAAGTGTTTACAAAGTAGTGGAAAATTTAAAGAGCATAATAGTATTAGTTTAGAATTTGAAACAAAAATTTATAACGTCCAGTAATTTTGTGAAATGAGCATATGTTTCCCAGGAAACATATCTTTAAGGTAACTAGACGTCAATTAGCAGTTACTTCGCTGGGTAAGTAGAAATAAATTTTCTATCAGTGTTAGTGGATGAAACTTAAATATTTGCCTTCAGATAAGTGGAAAAAAGAGTTGCTAGAATACATCATCTTTGTATTTTTTTCTTCTCAGAATGCAAATATCTTACTATCTAATAAATTACAAAATTTAAAGCCCCTTATTCACTTTTCATAACTGCTTTTTTTATAGTTACTTTGAAAGAATAACCAGACTTCATTCATATTTTCAAATACATATTTTATGAAAAATGTCATTTTCTTTGCAATTGGTATTTTAGTTGATTTTTGTTCTGCTCACTTACTGGAAATTCGGTTGAAAAATTCTCTCTAATGTTGGCTGGTCCACCATTTCAATAAGCATACATAATGTAAAGGAGTAAAGAATTAGAGGCAGATGGGCTTGCTTTATATTTTTACTAGCTGTGTAATTCAGGAAAAATTAGTCTCCATGAGACCCTAGTTAATTCATTGATAAATTGGATACAATAGTAACAACTATGCTTGGTTTAGGGGAAGATAAAGTGATTTATCAAAGTAAAACACCTTCACCATTATACCAACCTAGAAAACCCTCAATTGAGTGGAGTCTTTTTTTGTGTTTCTTGAAACACAATTTCTCTGCCATCCACCAATGTTCCATTAGCTAAAATTAGACATTTTGTCTTCAACATTATCCCTATTGTGGTATATCTGAGGACATAGTTCTGTCTTTGGGGCTTCTACTTCTATCACAGAATATATAAGATGGTTAAATTAAATGTTAAAATTTTAAAATCGGATTGAGCATGGTAGCTCACACCTGTAATGCCAGCACTTTGTGAAGCCAACATGAGAAAATTGCTTGAGTCCAAGAGTCTAAGATCAGCCTCAGCAACATAGAAAAACCTTGTCTCTACTACTACTACTACTACTACTAATAATAATAATAATAAATTACCTGGGTGTGGTGGTGCACACCTGGAGTTCAGTCACTTGGGAGGTTGAGGAATGTGGGTCCCTTCAGCCCAGGAGTTCAAGGTGTAGGGAGCTGTGATTGTGTCACTGCACTCCAGTCTGGGTGAAGAAGTGAGACACCCCCGACTCAAAAACATTTTTTAAAACAATAAGTCAAAAAAATCAGCCGGGCATGGTAGCGCATGCCTGTAATTCCAGCTACTTGGAAGGCTGAGACGGAAGGATCGCTGGAACCCAGTAGGTCGAGTCTGCGGTGGCCAGAAGCGGCCACTGCACTCCAGTCTGGGCGACAGAGTGAGACTCCAACTCAAAAAAGAAAAAAAAGCGTAAAACTAGAAATGTAAAAAATGCATAATTACAGCAAGATGGAAAATTATAATGGTAAGGTCAATAAAGTAAAAATGTAAGCCTACTATGTTTGTGACTATAAAGGAAACTAAAATAAAAGGGATAAGATAATAAAATAGTAGTTTTAAAAAGTTATAACTTTTAAAGATCTTTAAGATTAAATGCAAATATGTAAAATTTAATTCAAATCAGTGATAAAATACGAGAATAAGAATAGTATGTCATTTTAAAATTTGATTTAAAAGCTAAAACCAGAAAGCCTAATTATAAGAATTATAAAATAGTTCAAAGGATAAAAATATTATATATGTGTGTATATGCATATGTATATTATATATATATTCTTCTTTGGACCATATATCTAAACAACACAGAGTGGGGAGTAGGATGAAACAAATATCCCAGATCATTTCTTCTGTGTTTCAGACTTTAGTCTCAATTTGGAATGGTTGTCAAGGAGAAGTACAACTTTAAATAACAGTCATACTTTACCTCATAATTTCTTTCTTCTGCAAGGGAAAATATTCACCAAAACAAGGTGAGGCCATTGGCTGTTCTGAATATACAATCATGTATGAATACTGTGGTTTGTTGTAGACACTGTACAGGCAAGGAAAATATGAGGAGGTTAATGGGAGTGGGAGGTATCCTCTATACCAATGGTGAACAAAAAGAACTGAAGAATATGGGTGCAAGAAAGAATAAATGAAAAAAAAAGGAAGGCATAGAAAAAATAATGCCATGAACTGGGCGTGGTGGCTCACTCTAGTAATCTCGGTACTTTGGAAGACAGAGGTGAGAGGATTGTCTGAGCCCATGGGTTTGACACCTGCCTGGGCAACATAGCAAGACCTCATCTCTACAATAAATCAAAAAATTAGGCTAGCATAGTGGTGCATAACTGTAGTTCCAGCTACTTGGAAGGCTGAAGCAGAAAGATAACTTGAGCCCAGAGGTGGAGGCTGCAGTGGCCAGGAGTGTACCAATGCACTCCAGCCTGGGTGACAGAGTGAGACACTGACTCAAAAAAAAAAAAAAAAAAAAGATGCCATGATCTGTGGACTATATTCTATATAATGTCTTCCTTAAAGTGAAAATCAATGTTAGAATTTCAAAAATTGCATTTTGTATATTTTCTTGGAGTGAGAATTCTGTTTGGACAGTTATTCCTAAAATGTGATGCCAATCTGCAAACTCTTGGTTATAGTTTCAATGATATTTCATTTATTCATATAGATAAAGTGTTAAAATAGTGTAAAATAGTGTTTCTTTCTTTTTTTTTTTTTTAATAGCAGGCGGCTAAAATAGTGTTTCTAAAACATTACTCCAGTTGGGTTGGGTAAATTAGTCTATGTGTTGTCCATTTGTAATCCTCTATACTTAGTAAGATGTTTTGTCATGATGAGGGTTCAATAAAATTATCTTAAATTGGTACTGAAAATTTTCTTTGAATTCTAATAAGTCTTTAGGTAAACACATTTTAAAATGAATTTATCCATTGATTATGATTGGCAAATAATCTTTCATATTTCTCACTTCCTAGAAGCAGTTACTGGTTTTAAAAATGCTGATAGAAACATGATTTAAAAAGACATAAGGAATTTAGCATTGTGTTATTGTTTAAATTATGTGCAAACATTTCTGAATCAGTATTTGTTCCCTTAAATTAAAAAAATTGTCTTTCTGAGTATATTCTGTACAAGAATGAAATGGAAGAAGCATAAGTATTAAAATCTAAATATAAGATAACTTAGAATAAAGAAACTTGTGCTACTTTATTCAAGGACACCAAAAATGAAGATTATTTTATCTCATTTTCCAACTGACAATGTGTTATATCATGAAAAAAACTAAAACATGCAAAGTTTAAAATTTTTTTTCCAAGATAATTTGCTTTTTACCTAATCTGTGCTTCATTAAAAAAATTAGTTACATGAATCTAATAATGTGTGTGTGTGTGTGTGTGTGTGTGTGTGTGTGTGTGTGATGTTTTTGATGTTATTCAAATGCATACCAAGGATTTCTCCTGCTCTAATGGATGAACCTTCAATAAGTGGACCCTGACAATAATCATAATACCATAAGAAAGGGATTGGGGGTAGTGGAAAACTGCCAGGAACCGGGTGTGCACACTTCATCAATAGGGATACCTGATCTCAAACCAGGTGAAGTGGGGACCAAAGTGAGGTCCAAACTTTACCTATACAGTGCCATTTGTATACCTAGCCTGGAATTGTACTCCATAACTTTAAAACAAAAATTTTTTTAAATATATGTTACAATCACACAAAGTTCATAGTTTGCATTAGAGTTCACTCTTGGTGTTGTACATTCTGTGAGTTTGGACAAATACAAGATGACATTTATCAATCATTATAGCATCATGCAAAGTAGTTTCACTGCTCTATAAATCCTTTGTGCTCTGCCTATCCCTCCCTCCATCACCCCCATCCCTGGAAACGACTGATCCTTTTACTATCTCCATCGTTTTTTTCTTTTCCAGAATGTCATATTGTCAGAATCATACAGTTTGCAGTCTTTTTAGATTGGATATGTATTTTAGGTTTCTTCAGTTTTTTCCATGTCTTATTGTGGCTTAATAGCTCACTTCTTTTCAATGATTATTAATGCTTCATTGTCTGGATATACTAAAATTTATCTATTAATTCACCTTCTGAAAATCATCTTGGTTGCTTCCAACTTTTGGGAATTCTGAATAAAGCTACCGTAACCATCCATGAGCAGGTTTTTTTTTGTAGACGTGAGTTTTTACCTCATTTGAGTAAACATCAAACATTGCAATCACTGCATTGTATGATAATAATATATTTACTTTTGTAAGAAATTACCCAACTGTCTTTCAAAGTGGCTGTACTAGCTTTCATTCCAATCAGCAGTGAATGAAAGTTTTTGTTCTCACCAGTATTTTTCTTTGGCAGTGTTCCAGATTTTGATCATTCTAATAGGTATGTAGGTATCATGTTTTTGGTTTCCCAGGTGATATATGATATGGAATATTTTATTGTATGTTTATTTGTCATCTATATTTATTTTTTAATGTGAGATATCTGTCATTTTCCATCTGTATATCTCTTTTTGATCAAAGGTATCTGTTAAGCTATTTAGTCAATTTTGTATGCAGGTTGTTTTCTTATTGCTGAGCTTTAAGTGTTCTTTGTATATATTGGATAACAGACCTTTATCATATAGCTGTTTTTCAAATATTTTCTCCCAGGCTGCTACTTGTCTTCTCATTCTTTTGTCATTGCTTATTTTTAAGCTGCAGTTCAGCTTAATATTTATTTCTGTCATGGACTGTGGCTTTAGTGTTGTAGTATCTAAAAAGTTATCACTATACACGATGTCATCTAAGTTTTCTATGTTATCTTCTATAATTTTCTAGTTTTGCATTTTGCAAATAAGTTAATTTTGAGTTAATTTTAGTGAAGAGTGTGAGATGTATGTCTAGGTATATTTGTTTGCATGTGAATGTACAGTTGTTACAGCATCATTTCTTGAAAAATACTATATTTACTGCATTCCATAGCTTTTCAATTAGCTGTCAAAGATCTGTTGACTATGTTTATGTGAGTCTATTTTCATCTTTTTACCCTATTCTACTGATCTATTTGTGTATTATTTTGACAATACTGCGGGGGTCCAGCCCCACAAGGATCGTGAGATTTCTTGAAGGAGAGACGGGTAGGCAAAGGATGGAAATATTATACCCAGACACCTGCTTCTTGAACAGATGACAATTTAATGTTAGTTAACACAGAACTTTTATACCTTTCGTAAAGGGGCAAGACAAAGAAAATTCCTTCACGTACATATCCTCTACAAGTTACTACCATCTAGTGGTCTTAGCAACAAGCAAGCCAAGAACCCTGTAAACATTCAGACAATGAGTCTTATTCATAAGGCCAAAGATGATAGTTTTAGTCCAAAGTCCCGAATTACAGTCCTTGAACTGTCTCCAGAAAGTTTCCAAGCATAAAGTTCTTCATGTAGCAGTAGTTTCCCCATCTTAGGCTTTTATGTCCTTCAGAGCCTTGTGATCACCTCCCTTGTCCAGATGTCTTTGTTACTTTTCTCTTATCCTGTAGTGCTTGTTTCTAAAGAGAACTCAAAAGAAGCTTTTAGTAATGTTTCCCAGGCCCCCCAAGGTTGCTTTCTGTTTTTAGCTGATCTGTCATAAAAGTGTCTGATTATTATATTATGAGTTCAGTGAAAACCCACTCTATAAATGTTAACTTAGAGTTTTAACTATTGAATTAAGTAAAAACCTTAACGATTAATCTTTATCCTAAGTCAGTGAAAACAGTGTTATAAATCACTTACATAACTCCTAGATAAGTGTTAGAACTTATAATGAATACATAATGGGTTTACTATAAACTTGTGCTTCTAAAAATCCTTATGTCTAACACTAAACTACATAATTCTAAATCAAATAAGGAGTGAATACACTTATATCATTTATTACTTAAGTAATATCTAGTAACTTATAACCAAGTGAAAGAAAGCATTCTTGATGTGCCTCAGAGTTTAACCCTTGCATATGTTAGAAAAGGCCAAATGGCATAGTGGGAAATGGCAAAATGAACCATGACATTCTCAGGTTAGCTGTGAGTACTTCACATAAACATGCCATTTTCTTCTTCCACGACTGCACAGAATTTCTTCAGCTGTACCAACAGCAAAGACAGAAGACAGAAGGGCCTCAGCTGCCCGGACTCACTTTGCGGCCGGGGGTCCTCAGCGCACCTGGACTTTGTCAATCAGGCGGGCCTCCAAGGCTGGCTCCCAACACAATACCACACTAACTTGATTGCTATAATTTTATACTACATTTTAAGGTTGGGTAGTATCAGTCCTACAACTTTATTTTCCTTCAATGTTGTGTTGAATTTTATGGGTCCTTTGCCTCTCAATATAAACTTTAGAATAAATTTTTTTGGTATCTACAAAATGACTCACTGGGACTTTGATTGATAATGCATTGGATCCATAGATCAGGTTGGAAAGAACTGACATTTTGATAATATTGTCTTCTTATCTATGAACATGACTATTTCTCCATTTATTTTGTTCTTTGTTTTCATTCATCAGGGTTTAGCAGTTTTCTTCATAATATAGAACGTGTACATCTTGGTTTTGGGGGTGATAATATATGGTATTATGTTTCTAACTTGAAATTCCACTTATTCATTGCTGGAATATAGAAAAGTGATTGGCCGGGCGCGGTGGCTCAAGCCTATAATTCCAGCACTTTGGGAGGTCAAGGAGAGAGGATTGCCTGAGCCCAGGGGTTTGACACCAGCCTGAGCAACTTGGTGAGACCTCATCTCTACAATAAATAAAACAATTAGCCAGGCATGGTGGCCTGTGTCTGTAGTTCCAACTACTTGAAAGGTTGAGGCAGAAGGATCACCGGCACCCAGCAGGTTGACACTGGGGTCGCCGTGAGCATGTCACTGCACTCCAACCTGGGCGACAGAGTGAGATTCAAACTCAAAAAGAAAAGAAAAGAAAGAAAAAGAAAAGTGATTTACCCTTATATATTAACTTTATTTTCGACAAACTTGTTATCATTGCTTCTTCATTCCAGAAGGTGTGTGTGTGTGTATTTTTTCCAATTTTCTACATAGTTAAATATGTCATCTGGAAACAACACAATTTTATTCATTTACTCACAATCTATATACCTTTTATTTTGCATCTTATTTTATTGTATTATTTAGGACTACAAGGGTGACAAGGAGTGAGAAAAGCCATCCTTGTGAGCTTTTTTTTTTTCTGATTTTAGTGGAAGAGCGTCTAGTGTCTCACCATTAAATATTATATTAGATTTAGATTTTTTGCAGATATTCATTATTCCTCTATTCCTAGTTCCCACTTTCTTCCTTCCATCAGCATTTAGACATAATGTAACAAGCAAACATGATCTAGTCTTTCCTATTTACAAAAAGGAAAATTCCTCTTCCTTGATTCCATTTTTTCCTTCAAATACCCACTCCTCCAAACATTATATATACGCACAATCTCTATACTCTCATTTAACTTATTGCATAAATCCATTCATTCTGATTTCCACACATGACTCCACTGAAACTATTGTTAAATTTGCTAATTATGTCCCACATATTATCTTCAATCCTTGTTATTGCTGTTGTTGGACTTTATAGCAACATTTGATATTTATTATTGATCTCCTCTTTTTTAAAAACACTTTTCCCCACTCCTGCCTAATTTGGCTTTCACAATCACTAGAACTGCTGGATTTCACTATTTCTCTGGCACATTTTCAGTCTCTCTAGGTCTTCATCTACTCAAACTTTGAATGTCAGAATTATTAGAGCTTACTAAATGCTCTTTTTTCACTCTATGCTATCTTCAATTTCCATCATATAGACTCTCATAGCTTCTATTAGTATCTATATGCAAAGGACTCTTAGAATGTATACTTCTATAAGCTATAATATTGTAAGTGTAGCTTCTTTTTCAACTTCCTGCTCACATAGATTTTCCTCAGGTAACAAGCTCATCATGCTCAAAATGAAGCTCATAATTTCAATTATCTCTCCACTTCCCAAAATGTTGACCATTTGATGTTTTCAGTTCAGTAAGTGGTACCAGCCAGAATCTTGGGGATCATTCTTGAACTTTAGATTCGTTTTTTGAGAATAGAAATGTTCTTTATTTAGTAAAATTTCTTTGTGGCTTAATTTAATGTTAAAATAGAGCCCAATTTATGATCTTGAATAAAGGGCCAGTACAAAAGGAAGGATGGAATTGCTGGCTTAAAAATAATAAGTGGAATTAATTTTAAAAATTTTTCTTTTTTTTTACAACAGTTGTTCAAGGTCCGCTTATGAGTAAGAAAAGGTGATACTCGGTTCTTTGTTTCTGTGATAAATCACTCTGTATTATAGCCCCTAAGTCCATGCAAGTTGCTGCGAAGTTTATAATCTTGTACTCCTTCATATCTGTGTAATATTCCATCATGTATATGTACTATATTTTTTTATGCAGTCCTCTCTCAATGGGCAGCAGAGTTGGTCCCATATTTTTGCTATTGTAAATAATGCTGCAATAAACATGCATGTGCAGGTATCTTTTTCATAGAGTGATTTGAGTTCCTTTGGGTTTATTCCCAGCAACAAAAAACAACAGATGGTATGGAGGATGTGATGAAAAGGGAACACTTCTACACTGTTGGTGGGAGTGTAAACTAGTACTGCCTCTGTGGAAAACAGTGTGGTGATTCCTAAAAGATCTAATTTCTTTTTTTCTTTTCAAGATGACATTGTAGTGAATGACTATAAGAAAAGTGAAAGAAGTATTGGATATAAGAAGAAAAAAGTTAATGGTTTAGGTGTATAGCTGAGGTTTGATAAACAATTAAAAATAAACTTGGGAAGGCAGTCACGACTAAGACAATTCTAATATTTAAATTTGATATTTGACTAATATTTGGATTGGATATTTTGTTATAATCTTCTGTGACTTCCAATTTACAATAACATTTGGATATACTATAAATCTTTATGATAAAGAAATGAGTTTCATAGTATATTTGGGGCAAGATAAGATAGTCACAGGACAGGAGATACATAATCAAGACCGAAAATTTGGAAGACACAGAATGTAAATATCAGCCCACCAAAGATTTATTAATTTCATAAGAATCAAGAACTATACTGCAGGCTGAAAAAGGGAGCTAGATTTCTCAGTTCAAGGGACTGAAACCTATAGTCATTTATTTTAAAAGTTGAATAGTGAAGGCAACTTCAGAATATTTAAGAATACATGGGATTCTGACTATGGATTACTTAATAAGCTATTACTATGTTTCTGTTTTCACCACCAATACTGAAATGGTCTATTTTTTTCTTGCCCTTTACAGTTTTTCTGCCTTCTAACCTATCTTCAAATCTCATCACACACCTTTCTTCTGTAACCCTATCCAGAGTGATCCTTTGAAAATGATATAATTTAAGATTTTTTATTTTTATTCTTTTTATTTTATTTTAAAGATGTGGGGTACAAGTAGAAAGTTGGGGTAAGATTTTTAAGATAATTTTATCAATCTAATGGTTGTTAGTAAAGGAAAAACTAAACAAATAATAAGTATAATAAATGTAAGCCTTTAAACTCCATTATATTATGCAGCTATAAAGATTTTCAGTCTTTAAATAAGCAAAATTAATATATATATGGCTAATAATACATTTAGATTTACACCCATAATATTACTAAGGATTTATATTTATATTTCTACTTAAATATGTTTTCCTTCATTGACAAAAATGCCATTTTCTTTCAACTTTGACCTACCTGAATGCTTCTTCTTAGACATTTGCCCAAGCTCTTCTTTATACATATAATCATAGAACAAAGAAGTTCTTCTCATGATAGTGAGAGAACACAATGTTAAGGTGTGAAGAAAGTAATCATACACAGCATCTAAGTTTTCCTCAGCTCAGGGGAATGGCCTGATGATGATTACTAATAATCAGGAAGAGTAAAGAATGCCATAAAGAGTAAAGATTGCCAGAAAGCATGCAATTATGAATGAGTTTAGAAATAATTATGTGGAATGAGTTAGGGAGATAAATCACAGTAATTTATGTGAGCTGGAATATTCACAAATAGCCAAAACTTGCTCAGGTGGAGGGTAAAAAAAGTATCTCCAGGTTTACAAACAGAACTTTTGAAAAAAAAGTTGTTCTGAAACTGTTGCAAAATTGTCTTCACAACGAGAATTCATTAATTTTGATGATTCTTTCTTGTTCTCTGGACACTGACTACAGCAACTATATCCATGAATAGCATTTTTTCCTGGTACAAAGAATAAAGTATTGAGTTTCAAACTCAGATTTTTCTAAATGGGTATGCGCAGATGATATTTAAGAGTTTTAAAGTAGAAGCAGGTGGAAATAAAAAAGTTTATCATTTGAAATGTAAAATCATAAGCCACAAGTACTTTTTAATAGTAGACATGGGGAATTTCTCCTTAAATTTGAAATACTTTCTTTCAAATTAACAGTCAACACCAAATCATTTTCACTTAAAAAAAATGTTTAAATTAGCACATGCCCTTGAGACCCCCATCAACTAAAATAATCATAACTTCCTTCCAGTGCCAAGCTGGATTTTATAAAGACTAATATAAAATGTCACATGTTGATCTCTTTTGCAAATGAGGTATTCTATGTAAACTATCAATATTGCTTGTAATCTTAATCTAGTTTCTCAGGATTTGAACTAAATCAACTTTCCTTGAATGCTTTCATTTTTTTCTGGGATGGTTAACAAACTGTAACATGAAGAAAATGAATTATTGTGGGCCTTTTAATTTTTTAAACAATTGAGGATGTATCTTCTAGTGCATTAAAACTTTATGTTTTTACTTCATGATCACATTTTTAGACTTATGGGTGATTAAGGTAATTGAGTTTCTGAAAAGGGCTTTAAGAATATACACTCTGAGTTAAAGGAATGGAATTTAGATAATATGAACCTGTGATAATTAATTTAATCAATATTTGCTGTATCAATAAGATAGTCTCTGTAGTAAAATAACACAAACCCATAGGAAAACATTTTTTCTATAAATCTTAGCTATTCTCTCTCTGTCTGGAGATTGACTGGGTCACTTCACTGCTATTAGCTGAGTTTCCTCATGAGTCTGTTTCAGTTGAAGATCAATTTACTCAGGCTGAATTTATTCAAGGTTCAGGATTTTCCATTAGCCAAGTAACTCTACTCTTAAGTATATCTCATCTTCTTGGACCAGAGGGCTACTTGTATGTTCTGTTGGGACTGGCAAAAATACAAGAGAATAAGTCCATTCACATCATGCTTTTATTGCCTTTAGTCATGTCATATTCAGTCTCATCCATTGTCTAAAGCAAATCAAATAACCAATCCCAAAGCAGGAGAAAGGTGTAGCTCATTTATTGTGACAGAACTTGCAAAACTATGTAACAAAGGAAATGAATGAAATGTGAACTAAACAATAACTCAATCTGCCACAGGCATCTTTTTACTTTTATTGATCAATTAGTACTTAGATTATTGAAATCATTGAGTAATAGGTGAGTTTGGTTATGTGAAATCTGTCAATATATCTTTAATTTGTTCTACTTTTATTGTGCTTCTGAATGATATCATTATTGGAGATATGCATCCTGGGCATACAAAGTAGGAGAATCTAATATTAGAAAAAGTAATAATTAAAATAGTAGGTAAGAATGATTTCTAGTGTTCCTGAATATATGGGTGTACTGAAAACTAAGGTTTGGCATTAAACAGAAAAGCAAATTAAAAGATCCTTACTGCCCTAGGAAAACTACAGTTCTTATAACTCAAGGACTGAAAGATTTATTTCCCTGTGGACCAAGGTTTCAGTAGATCAATTAAGAGAGCATATTCTTTTCTTCTGCTGCCATGTGCAGGAAGAAAAATGTGTTGATTATGCCATTTCAGAGTACTGTATACACAAAGTCAACTTTATGGGTTGGTCTAACCTACAGTGCAGGACTCAGAAATGGGAAACCAGAAAATAATCAGTCTCTGTCCACTTGGCAGCATGAACTATCATGAAGGCCAGTGGTTGGCAGACAGGATCTGGAGCCCGAGTGGCTCTCGCTTCACAGCTTCTGATCAAAGGAATGAAGCTCCCTAAACTCAGTAAAGTTTGAGACTAAAATTACTATATAACTTATGTTTAAATGTACAAATGGCTTAAATCAATGTAATCTTTCTCCTCCAGGCAAGGAAACGACTGTCATTAAAATATTTAGGTTTTACAATACTGTAGAGGAAGGAAAATGCCATTAATATTATCAAGTCAGCCATAATGGGTTCTCTTTCAGCACAGGGCTAATTTTCTTTTTGGCTTCTTCTCCTACAGAATGATTTTTCTGTGTGGAGCCTCTGTTAGGTTAATGGCAAACATCTTGTGTAGTAAAGCAATAAATCAGCCCCTTATTATTAACCAGGGCTCCTTTAATTTTGTGATTTTTAGAATAGTATGAAAAGGTGTATCATTTTCTAAATAATGTCTATGTATCCAAAGCATTTATTATATCTAAAATATGTGGTTAAATAAAAATAATAGCCTCTTTCCCATGTGATGTGATAATGGGGCAGAGTATATCACTGTGCTTTAGAACTGAAAGTGACTTTGGAGACGTGATCTTCAATTTTACATTAGGTCATGAATTTCATCTAAAATATCCCTGGAAGAATGTCATCTACTCTATGATGAAGCATTTTTAGTGAAAAAGGCTCTTTTCAAGAGACAAATGAGGCAGGAAGCTTGACAATACCCTTCAAATTCCAATTGCTTATTTCTTCAGATTCATAATATAAACTGTTTTTTAAAAAGAGCGAACAAAGACGAACTGATACATAGAAAATTTAAACCCCTCAATAAGACTTATACAATTTTAATTTTAATTTAATTTCACTATGTACTTTTACCTCCTCTTCCAGAGTGTGATTTTGAAGAAAGAAGAAAGATGTGAAAAGTGATTAGTCAGCTAGATTCATGGTGTTGAAAAAAGAATTTGCTTTTCTGGAACATAGCCTGTGATAGCAGAACAACGCCTGGCAAGAAACTGGTTATGGTTGGCTGGAAAGTCATAGGCATTATCAAGAAATATTAAAGTGTGGATTTGAGAGAGGAAGAGAAAGACCCAAGCAAAATTTAAAAAGCAGGTGGGAACCAGAGAACAGCAGAGTATTGGAAGTATGATATTTTGGTCAATATAGAATTAATACACAAATGTTTCCTCTCTTGTTTCAGTCATATTCATATTTCATTTAATTAAGAAGACTTCTCAGATTTTGCAAATAGACACATTTGCTACTTATTGTCTAAACATAAGGTGTAAGAACTTTCTAACAGTGCCCCAACTTTAATAATATATCACAAACATATAAAAAGAAATAAGTATTCCTGGGCTTTTCTTCATTAGAAATTAATAGATTTGTCAACTGGCAATGAGAAGAAGTACTTAACAAGTTGACTATCCCATAAATAACAAGAACAAAAAAAGTAAATAAAGGTTCTAGAGACTGAACAAAAGCAGGAATTTTGTGGAGAAAGGCCAAATCTTGGCACAAACATCCAGCAGAGTGATTTCCTTTCTCTTTACTTTTTTTCCTCTACACTAAAGGTATATGTAGTCTTGACTTGGCTGTAATGTCAAGTGGCTCAAATTCTGATAGAAAATTCGTCTTTCTGGAACCAGAGAAAGGAGTCCTGAGGCAAAAACAGTCTCTGAAGATTGAGAGGAAAACTCTCAAAAGATAACCCAAAGATACTTAATTTTGTGTATAAATTTGCTGTAAGCCCATGCTGTTCCTGAACCACGTTTGTGCAATGCAAACTACAAACATTTACAACAAAGGCTTGAAGAACTGAACTTCAAATTACTGAGTTACTGCCCAGATTTGAGTCTAACCAATTTAATTTCCTGATAAAAACACAAAAATATCAACACTTGGAGCCTATAACATAATCTGGAGTCCACATAATATTCACAAAGTCCAGGATACACAAGAAAGTTACTTAATATAAAATGAACCAGGAAAATGCTATCCAATCTAAGGGGAAAAGACAATCAATAGATGCCAACTCCATGTGAACAGAAATGCTGAAATTATAAGACAAAAATTCAAAATGGCTATTTGAACATTGCTTAAAGAATTAAATGAAGCCGGGTTTGGTGGCTCAGCCTGTAATCCTGTGCCTTTGGGAGACTGAGGTGATTGGACTGCCTGAGCCCGCAGGTTCGAGACCCGCCTGGGCAGCAAGACCTCATCTCTACAATAAATCAATAAATCATGCGCTACCATGCCTGTAATTCCACCTACTTGGAAGGCTGAGGTGGAAGGACTGCCTGAGCCCAGCAGGTCGAGGCTGCGGTGGCTGGGAGCGGCCACTGCACTCCAGTCTGGGTGACAGAGTGAGACTCCAACTCAAAAAAAAAAAAAGAATTAAATGAAAATGTGTTCATTATGAATAAAAACATAGGTAATCACAGCAAAAGACTTACAAAGTATAAAAAAAAATCAAATATAAATATTAGAATTAAAACATATAAATTCAGACCAGGCCTGATGACTTATGTCTATAATACCACTGCTTTGGAAGGCCTAGGCAGGTGGATCCCGTGAGCCCAAGATTTCAAGGTTATAGTGAGCTATGATTGCACCACTGCACTCAGCCTAGCTACAGAGCAGGAGGTTGAATCTATATAAATAAATAAATCCACTGCATAGTGTCAATAGCAAAATGAAGATGATAGAAGAAGAAATGTACTGAAAGTAGATAAATCATTCTACAAAAAAGATACCTGTGCATGCATGTTTATTATAACATTATTCACAATAGCAAAAATGTAGAACCAACCATGCTGCCCATCAAAAGTGAACTGGATTAAAAAAATGTAATATATTTACATGATGGAATATTCCACAGCCATTAAGAAGGACAAAATTATGAATTTCACAGCAATTTGGGTGGATTTAGACTCTATCATACTCAGTGATCTATCATAGAAACAAAGAACTGAGTACCACATGTTCTCAATCATAAGCGTACCCTGAACAATTATCATAATACTAAAAGAAAAAGATTGGCAGTAGTGGGACACTGCCAGGGGAGGAGGTAAGGAGCACATTTCATCAATAAGGGCAACTGATCTCAAATCAGGCAAAGTGGGGACCAAAGCGAGGCCAAACTCTACCTGTACAATGACCATTTGTATAACTAATCCTGAATTGCACCCCATATATTTAAAATTTTTAAAAATTAAAAATAAAATAAAATAGATAAATAATTAAAGAAAGAAATTATATAATTTGAAGAACAGAGGAAAATAAATTGAACAAAATATATATGCAGATTCTGTGAAAATTTTTCAAAAAGTAAATTGTCGGAGTAATTGAAGACCCAGAAAAAGAGGAGGAAGAGAGTAACAGCAAAAAAGTTGCCTAAAATAATGTTCAAAAAATTTCAAAATACAATCAAGGACACACATTTACAAATTAAAGAAGTTTAGTAAGCCAAATACAATAAAATCAAAGAGAACTGTGCCCAGGGACATCATTTTCTTTCTTTTTTTTTTAATCAATATTTTTTATTTTGATATTGTGGGGTACAGTTAAGGGTTAGGTATACAAATATGCTTCATTCAGGCACCCTTGTTGATAAGGGGTGTCTCCCCGTCCCCAGACAGATATTGACTACCATTAATTCCACTTCCCTTTCCCTCCCTCCCCCCTCCATAGTTTCCCACCACTGTCAATCCTTTTCTTATAGTATTACGATAGATGTTCAAGGTTCACTATATGAGTGAGAACACGCGATACTCAGATCTTTGTTTCTGTGAGAGGTCATGAAGAAATGTTCATCCTCACTAATCATCAAGGAGATACAAATCAAAACCACACTGAGATACCACCTAACTCCAGTCAGAATGACAATTATCATTCTGGTGAAAAGGGAACACTTCTACACTGTTGGTGGGAGTGCAAACTAGTGCAACCTCTGTGGAAAACAGTGTGGCGATTCCTAACAGTTCTAAATATCAACCTCCCATATGACCCTGCAATCCCCCTACTGGGAGTATTCCCTGAAGAACTCAAATCACTCCACCAAAAAGATACCTGCACACATATGTTTATCACAGAATTGTTCACAATAGCAAGAACCTGGATTCAACCATGCTGTCCATCAAAAGACAACATTTTCAATATGTGGACGACTTTGTAAGCAGTCAGTTATAAATGACACACATTACATAGAGTGAAATAACAAACTGAATACCAGCAAACGTCTCATCAGAGACCATAAGCCCAGACAACAGTAGAATAACCACTTTAAAATGCTGAAATAAAATAAATGTCAATAAAAATGTTATGTCCAATGAATATATTCTTCAAAAGTGAAGGCATCCTTATTGTAAATTAATTGAATGCACATGTTTTGGCCCATTTCTGAGCTCTATGTTTGGTTACAAGTATCTATTGATGTATCCTTACACTACTATCACATAGTTGATTGCAGTATCCTTATAGTAAGTCTTTTAAAATTGCATTTTATTTTATTATAGAAGTGTGAGGTACAAGTGAAGATTAACTAGACAAGTAGTCTGCTTGCAGGTGAATTTTGGGACTCCAACTGGCCCCCAATTCCCCTTATGGTAAGTCTTGAAATCAGGTTTTCCCTTAAAATCGGTAAAACTGCCATAACCTTTTTGTGATCTTACTTTATTTGCTTCAATGTGGAAATTCTCTGTAGTCAGAAATTTAAGACAGTTATAGGGCTTATCTTGTTTGCTTCTATCAGCCATCTTGTTCTTGTGATGTATTTTTTTTTTGTCTTCTTTGTAAAAACACTTTTATTCTATATTTTTTTCAAGTCTGTACTTATTTTCAGATAATTCTGGAGCTAATTACATCATCATGACCAGAAATGGACTTTGCTTGCTGCCATATTCTTAACAATCTAAAAACAATATTCATCATATTTAAATATTCACTATCATTTTATAATCCATGAAATTTCAATGCTTATCTTTTCAGTTGTATTTGTAATATAGGTACAGAATAATTACCCTCTCCAAAAGTTTCATATTTAATTATTCTAGGTTGCTCTAAAATCAAACTGTCAGTAATTGCCACAGGACTGTGTTTGTATCTGCTATGGTTTATTTCGCCCTGCAAATTATCATGTTGAAATTTGATCCTCAGTGCTGGAGGTGGAGTCAGGTGGGAAGAGTCTGAATCATGAATGGCTTGGTGCTATCTTCATGATGAGTGAGGTCTCACTTTATTAGTTCCCATGAGAGCTGCTTGTTTAAAAGCCTGGCATATCTCTCTTCCTCTCTCCCTGTTTCCCTCTCTCCCTCTCCCTATCTCTCTCTCTCATTATCTCCCTCTATCTCTTCCTTCCGGCTCCAGGTGGAGGGTTCCTCTTTGCCTTCCACCATGAGTGAAAACAGCTTGAGGCTCTCTCCAGATGCAGAATCTGGCATCATGCTTCTTATACACCCTGCAAAACTGTGTCAGATAAACTTATTTTCTTTATGCATTACCCAGACACAGGAATTACTTAATAACAGCACAAATGGATTAGGACAGCATCCTTGTGAACATTCTTTACAATTCTAATGAAAAAATATTTTCTCGAGTAGAATCCATAATTGATTACACTTTTAAGGAATTAATTAGTTTCTTGGTATGTTTTAAACCATAGGAGGATGTCACCACTTCACATTATGTATTACTAGGCTAAACACAAGAACCTAGAGATGAGCATAATACATAAATAATGTTTTGCGCTCAATGAAATCAAAATGATTATTTACTGCATAAAGATTTTATGGTTCAGATAATAATGGGGGAGAACTGAGTCGATCATGGTACAGGTGCAGAAAATCTATGACAAAAATAAAAGAACCTATAAGAGTTTTATTTCTCCTTTTTTTTTTTTTTTTTGAGTTGGAATCTCACTCGGTCACCCAGACTGGAGTGCAGTGGCCACTTCCAGCCACCTCAGCTTTGCCTGCTGGGCTCCAGCGATCCTTCCTTCTCAGACTTGTGAGTAGCCGGAATTACAGGCATGCGCTACCACACCCGGCTGATTTTTTGATTTATTGTAGAGGTCTCGCTGCCCAGGCGGGTCTTGAACCCGCGGGCTCAGGCAATCCACTCACCTCAGCCTCCCAAAGGCGTGGGATTACAGGCTGAGCCACCGAGCCCAGCTTTATTTCTCTTTTTTCTTCTTTTTCTTTTTTATATTTTAAAGATGTGAGGTACAATCTAGGGTTAGGTACACAAATGTTCATTATGCAGGTACCCCTGTTGATGAGGTGTGCCCCTCTCTCCCCCTGGCAGTTTCCCTCAACTGCCAATCCCAGCCCTGCCCCTGGAAGTTTCCCACTACTGCCAATCCCTTTCTTATAGTATTATAATTGTATTATAATTATGCAGCCATAAAGAAGGACAGACATATGATCTTTGCAGCAACTTGGATGGACTTAGAGTCGATCATACTCAGTGATCTATCACAAAAACAAAGAACAGAGTACCATATGTTCTCACTCATTATGTTCTTTGTTTTTGTGATAGATCACTGAGTATGGTCGACTCTAAGTCCATCCAAATTGCTGCAAAGATCATATGTCTGTCCTTCTTTGTGACTGCATAATAATCCATCATGTATAGGTACCATTTTTTTTTCCAGTCCAGTTTCAATGGACAGCATGGTTGGTTCAATGTTTTTGCTATTGTGAATAGAACTGCAACAAAATGTGGGTGTGGGTATCTTTTTTGTACAATGATTTGATTTCATCCTGGTATATTCCCAATAGTGGGATTGCTGGATTCAAATATGGAAGGTCAATTTCTAGTTCTTTCAGAAATTGCCACACTGTCTTCCAAATGCACTAATTTGCATTCCAACCAGCAGTGTAAAAGCATTCCTTTTTCTTTTCATCCTCGCCAGCATCTGTTGTTGTTTGTTTTATTAATGGTGGCCATTCTTACTGGGGTTAGGTGGTATCTCTCTAACATCATTCTTCTCAGACCTGAAAATGACAATACAGAAATTAATATGGAAGCATAAATGACCACAAACAGTCAAAAAAAACTTAGCAAAAGAAACAAAGCAGGAAGTATCACACTTCCAGACTTCAAACTTTACTATAAGTCTACAGTAACCAAAACAGCCTGGTATTGGTATAAGAGCAGGCACATACACTAATGGAACAGGATAGAGATTCCAGAAGCAGTCTCAATTCCTCAACCAACTCATCTTTGATAAAGCCTCCAACAACAACCACCAGGGAGAGGAGAACCTATTCAGTAAATGGTGCTGGGAAAACTGGCTGACCACATGCAGAACATTGAAACAGGACCCCTACCTATCACCATACACAAAAATTAACTCTAAATAGATCAAAGACCTAAATGTAAAACCTCAAACTATAAGAATCTTAGAAAGCACAGGAGACACCCTTATGGAAATTGGAACTGGGAACCAATTCCTATTCAGAACCCTAAAGGCCAATACCTTAAGACATAAGATAGACAAGTGGGACCTCATCAAATTAATGAGTTTCTGTAAATCAAAAGAAACCATCAAGAGAGCAGGGAGACAGTCCGCAGAATGGGAAAAAATATTTGCCACTGTATATCTGACAAGGGCCTAACATCTAGGATCTACAAAGAACTCAAACGTGCTGAAAAGAAAAAAAATAATATTATTTTTCAATTCTTGATAGTTCCTTGAATTTGTTTAGGATGATATTATTTATTTCATTAAAATAAAATTACTTTGTTATAAGTTTTATATTTTTGTTTCATTTAATTATATTATGATACAAAACGTATGCATCAACATATGTATAACCAGTTGTAATATTATTTACATCACATTATAAACAAAATTATTCTAGCCAACACTAGGTGTCCAAAGATGATTTTGAAGGGTATTTTGTTGTTGCTATTGCTAAGTCAAAGAAATATTGCTTTATATCAACAATAATGGGAAAGTAAAATCTTTTTTTAAGACTTATACTCAACTTTTATTCATAAGATAAATATTCTTGGGCACAAACTATTTTGAATAACTATTTAGAGTTAACTATGTTGGCTTAATATAAATAGACTGGCATTATAAAAATTTAAAATAATTTCAAACAGGAAAACAAAAGCATTAATTTTCACATGCTACTAACTAGGAGTAATCATTTTATACAATTAGTCCCAACTATACTGGGTTCTTTAATGAATTTAAATCTGTTAACTAATTGGGTATGATTTTAATCACAGGACAGTTTAAAATAATGATTATATTTTATACATTTTTTTTCAAAGGTAAAGAAATGAGTAAATGAAAGACCATGTAACCACACAAATGTTAGATTATAAGATGTAAATACTGCAAATTAAAAATTGGTCTGTGCTTTAAAATAGTCAGAAATAAACTTCATGCCTCTAGCTTATAGAGCAAAACTTTTTGGACTGAAATACATCCAACTTGATCTATCATAAATCCATTAAGAAGAACATACAGAAATATGTCTATGAACTTATTTTCGGTCTCATTCTCAATGGCTCTTATCCTTAGTTCTTTCACTGGGTTAAATTCACTATCTTCTCTGCATAGAATTATAAAAGCTCCAAGATCATAGCCTTAAAAATTTTCACAAAAGAGGAGAAAACTCTTTCACCTCTTAATTCCAATTTGAAAAGGGAAGGAGTATGATTGCTTAGCTTGACTTGCTAACTCATTCCTGAGCCAATTACTGAGGCTATTCTGAACATAATCATTTGCTTTGATGGCTCAGAGCTCAACTAATTACCATGAATAAGGAAGCAATTTTTTAAAGAAATGGTGGATTCTACCTAAGTATTTTGAGGTAGGATGTGACAGTGAGAAGGAGAGTAATTTCTCAAAGAGGAGAAGCTATTTTTCATAGACGAAGAGAGAAGCCTGAGAGGTAATAAATAAATGTTTTCTACAGTCAATCTTTAACTCTCCAGAGCACATTGCACACACTATACTATAAACATAGTAGATACATAGCTATAATGTAGTATCTATACTATAAGTAGCATATACTATAATCTACTCAATTTTTTCTTTCTTCATGATTCTAATACGGTCTAATCTCTAAACACTAGATATTTCCAATGTTTTTAATACAATGAAGAATTCAAAGTTAGACAATTCAGTGCTGATGCAGTGTCTTCATGGTGTCATCCATGGCACAGACTCCTTCTATAATTTTCTTTAGCATTTTTATGTGACTGCAAGTGTAATTTTATGAATGTGCAAATTGGCTTTTACAACTCTAGTCTTACAAACAAAATGCTAGTAGGAAGAAGAAGAAACGTAAAAGTTAGAAAAGTGAAACCAATTTTAGAAAAGCAAAATTTTAATAGAAATATCTATCTCATTTCAGCTTACGTTTTATTAGCACAAACTATAACACATGGACCATAAGGCCTACAAAGAAAGCCTGAAAAAGTAATTTTTCAAATAATCAGAATGCTGCCTTATACAAAAGTCCAGGAAACAGTCTAGCAACTGCAATTTGGTTTGTTTGTTTGTTTGTTTGTTTGTTTTCAGCAACATTCTATTTTTTTCTAACATATTTTTTATTTTAAAATTATGGGGTACAGTTAAGGGTTAGGTATACAAATATACATCATTCAGGTACCCTTGTTGATAAGGGGTGTCTCCCTGTCCCCAAACAGATATTTACTCCCATTAATCCCACCTCCCTTCCCCCCCTTACTCACCCCATAGGTTCCTGCCACTGTCAATCCTTTTCTTATATTATTACAATAGATGTTCAAGGTCCACTTATGAGTGAGAACATGTGAAATTTAGATCTTTGTTTCTGTGACAGATCACGCAGTCTTATAGATTCTAGTTCCCTCCAGGTTGCTGCGAAATTCATGATTTTGTTCTTTTTTATGGCTGCATAGTATTCCATCTTGTATATGTACCACATTTTTAAAATCCAGTCCTATTTTGATGGACAGCATGGTTGGTTCCAGGTTCTTGCTATTGTGAACAATGCTGCCATAAACATGCTTGTGCAGGTATCTTTTTTATAGAGTGATTTGAGTTCTTCAGGATATATTCCCAGTAGGGGAATTGCAGGGTCATATGGGAGGTCCATATTTAGAACTTTTAGGAATTGCCACACTGCCTTCCACAGAGGTTGCACTAGTCTACACTCCCACCAACAGTGTAGAAGTGTTCTCTTTTCACCACATCCTCTCCAGCATCTGTTATTTTTTCGGTTATTGATAATTGCCATTCTGACTGGAGTTAGAAGATATCTCAGTGTAGTTTTAATTTGCATCTCCTTGTTGACTAGTGAGATTGAACATTTCTTCATGTGTCTGTTGGCCACTCGGATGTCTTCTTTTGAGAAGTGTCTGTTGATATCTTTTGCCCACTTTGTAATGGGGTTGTTGCATTTTCTTTTCTGCATGTTTGAGTTCCTTGTAGATCTAAGATGTTAGTCCTTTGTGAGACATGGAGTTGGCAAATACTTTTTCCCACTCTGTAGGCTGTCTCCCTGCTCTCTTAATGGTTTCTTTGGCTTTGTAGAAGCTTGTCAGTTTAATGAGGTCCCACTTGTCTATCTTATCTCTTATGGTCTATGCGTTTTGGGTTTTATTCAGGAATTGGATGCCAGTTCCAATTTCCATAAGGGTGTGTCCTACATTTTCTAAGGTTCTTATGGTTTGAGGTTTTACATTTAGGTCTCTGATCCATTTAGTTAATTTTTGTGTGTGGGGATAGATAGGGATCTTGTTTGAATCTTCTGCATGTGGTCAGCCAGTTTTCCCAGCACCATTTAATGAACAGATTCTCCTCTCCCCAGTGATAGGTGGTGGAGGCTTTGTCAAAGATGAGTTGGTTAAGAAATTGAGGTTTTGCTTCTGGAATCTCAATTCTATTCCATTGGTCTATATGCTGGTTCCTGTACCAATACCAAGCTGTTTTGATTATTATAGCTTTATAGTAAAGTTTAAAGTCTGGTAATGTGATACCTCCTGCTTTTTTTTTTTTTTTGCTGAGGATTGTTCTGGCTATTCTTGGTCATTTGTGTTTCCAAATGAATTCCTGTGTTGTTTTTTCTAGGTCTGAGAAGAATGTTGCTGGTAATTTGATGGGTATTGCATTAAAATCTGTAGATTGCCTTAGGTAAGATGAACATCTTCACAATGTTGATTCTTTCAATCCATGAGCATGGAATATTTTTCCACTTGTTTGTGTCATCTTTGATTTCTTTGAGCCGTGTTTTGTAGGTTTCATTGTAAAGTTCTTCTACGTCTCTGGTTAGGAAGATGCCAAGGTGTTTCATTTTTGTGTGTGTGGCTATTGTGAATGGGATTGTGCTTTTTATTTGGGTTTCTGTTTGCTTATTATTGGTGTAAAGAAATGTGATTGTCAAAAATTAGCTGGGTGTGGTTGTGCGCGCCTGTAGTTCCAACTACTTGGAAGGCTGAGGTGGAAGGATCGCCACAGCCCAGCAGATTGAGGCTGCGGTGGCCAGGAACAGCCACTGCACTTCAGTCTGGGTGACAGAGTGAGACTCCAACTCAAAAAAAAAAAAAAAAAGAAAGAAATGCAATTGTCTTTTGTGCATTTATTTTATATCCTGAGACTTTGCCAAAGTCCTTTATCAGTGCAAAGTGGCTTTTGAAACCCAGATTCTCTTGGGTTTTCAAGGTACACAATCATGTTGTCTACAAAGAGAGATAACTTGACTTCCTCTTTTCCTATTTGGATACCCCTGATCACCTTCTCTCTTCTGATTGCTCTTGCTAGGACTTCCAAAACTATATTGAACAGGAGGGGAGACAGTGGGCATCCTTGTCTTGTTCCAGTTTTCAGGAGAAATGGTTCCAATTTTTATCTGTTTAGGAGTATGCTAACTGTGAGTTTCCTGTAGATGGGTTTTACTATTTTGAGATATGTCTCATGTATGCCTACATGTTCGAAGGTTTTTATCAAGAAGGGGTGCTGGATTTTATCAAAAGCTTTTTCTGCATCTAATGAGATAATCATGTGGTTTTTATTCTGACGTCTGTTGATGTATTGAATTACATTTATTGTCTTGTGAATGTTGAACCAGCCTTGCATACCCGGGGATGAAGCTTACTTGGTCATGATGGATGACTTTTGAGATGTGTTGTTGAATCCAGTTTGTTAGGATCTTGTTGAGAATTTTGGCATCTATGTTCATCAAAGACATTGGCCTGTAGTTCTCTTCCTTTGTTGGTTCTTTACTTGGCTTGGGTATCAAGGTGATGTTAGCTTCATAAAATGATTTGGGGAGGGTTCTATCTTTCTCAATCGCCTGGAATACTTTCAGTAGGATAGGCATCAGCTCCTCCTTAAAAGTCTTATAGAATTCTGCTGAAAAGTCATCTGGTCCAGGGCTTTATTTGGTAGGTAGTATTCTTACTACATAGTCAATTTCCTTGATTGCTATTGGTCTACTTAGGGTCTCAATTTCTTCTTGTTTCAACTTAGGCGGGTTGTGTGATATCAGAAAGTCTTCCCTTTCCTCAAGGTTTTCAAGTTTGTTTCCCTACAAGTGTACATAGTAGTCTCTAATGATCTTTTACATTTCTTCAGGGTCAAATGTGACTTCATCTTTTGTGTTTCTGATTGTATTTATTTGGGCTTTTTCTCTTTTTTTCTTGGTCAGTCTAGCTAGGGGACCATCAATATTGTTTATCCTTTCAAAGAACCAGCTTTTTTTTCATTGATATTTTGTATTATCTTTTTGTCTTCTGTATCCTGGATTTGGGCTTTTATTTTGGTGATCTGAATTCTTCTGCTGAAGTTAGGGTTTTGGTGGTCTTGCATTTCCAGCTTCCTAAGGTGATTTGTTAGGCTGTTAATTTGTGATCCTTCCATTTTCTTCATGTGTGGTTGTAGAGATATGAATTCCCCTCTTACTACAGCTTTCATGGCATCCCAGTTTTTAGTAAGATGTTTCTTCATTTTCATTTGTTTTGGTATCTTTTAATCTCTGTTTTGATTTCATCATTGACCCAGGAGTTGTTTAGCATCATGCTATTTAGTGCCTATGTCTTTGTGGGTTTTGGGGGAACCTTGTCAGTGTTGATGTTTATTTTTATTCTACTGTGGTCTGAGAATTTGCTTGACAAAATTTCGATCTTTTGAAATTTGTTTATGCTTGGTTTATGGTCAAGTATGTGGTCAATCTTAGAGTACGTTCCATGTGGTTATGAGTAGAATGTATATTCTGTAGTCATTCAGTGGAGTGTTCTATAGGTATCAATTAAGTCCATTTGGTCAAGAGTCACATTGAGGTTCCGGATCTTGTTGCTGATTTTTTTTTCCTGATGATCTGTCTAGGGTTGTGAGTGGCGTATTAAAGTCCCCAGCTATGATAGTGTTAGAGTCAATATCTTTCTGAGTCTTCCTAGAAGCTGCTTTATGAAAGTTGGTGTTCCTATGTTGGGTGCATATATGTTTAGGATAGATATTTCTTGTTGATGGATTGAACCTTTTATCATTATGTAGTGGCCTTCTGCATCTTTTTTTAAATTTTTGGTAGCTTAGATGGTATTTTGTGTGAAATTAGGATCGCAACTCCTCCTTTCTTTTGTGTTCCGTTTGCCTGAACATTTGCTTCTTATCCTCTTACTTTAAGTGTGTGTGTGTCCTTTCTAGTAAGATGGGTCTCTTGAAGGCAATATATTGCTGCCTGGTAATATTTTATCTATTTTGCCATTCTATGTCTTCTCAGTGCTGCATTTAGTCCATTCACATTCAGGCTAATTTTGAAATGTGAGAGTTGGTTCCTATCATAAAGTTCTTATAGAGTTGTTGTTTTTTTCCTCCCTGTTTGTTGTCTTTCTTTTGGTTTTGGGGTTGGTTCATGTGTGTTTTACTCTTATTCCTGTACTCTTGTGAAGAACGTTGTTGTCTTTTCCTTTTCTTCTGTGTTTAGTATTTTCTTAAGTGTTTCTTGTAGAGGTGGTCTGGTGGCAGTGTAAGTTCTTAGGGATTGGATATCTGGGAAAAATTTTAAATCTCCCTTGCTGATGAAGATTAGCTTGGTTGGGTAGGTTATCCTTGGTTGAAATTGTTTACCTTTTAGAACTTTGAAGATAGAGCTCCAAGCTCTCCTAGTCTGCAGGGTTTCTGTAGATAAATCTGCTGCTATTCTAACTGGTCTTCCTTTGTAGGTGATCTGACCTTATTCTTTTGTTGCTTTCAGGATTTTTTCTTTTATACCTACTTTGTTTAGGTGAGTTATTATGTGTCTGAGAGTTGGTCTTCTCATTTGTTGTTTTGCAGGGGTTCTCTGAATCTCTTGTGTTTGAATTTTCATGTCACTGATAAGATGAGGGAAGTTTTTTTCAATAATCTCATGGAATGCTTCTTCCAAGGTGGCCTCTGTTTTGCTTTCTGTTTCAGGACATCCAATTACTCTTAAGTTTGGTTTCTTGAAGTAATTACTCATCTCTTGAAGATTTTGTTCTGACTTTTTAAGCTTCTTTTCTATGTTTTGACAGTTTGGGTTAGTTTGATATTTTGATCCTCAAGCTCTGAGATTCTTTCTTCTGCTTAGCTAATTCTGCTTTCCACGCTTATCAGTTTGTTATTTATTTCATTCACAGTATTTTTTATTACTGTTATCTCAGTTATCAACTCCTTCCTAGTTTCTTCTTGTCTCTCCTCTTCTTTTTAATCTCTCCATTAATGTCTTGATATCTAGGTTTGTAGTTTGAGACCAGTCATTCTGGGGGCTCTTCATTGTTTGGATTCCAAGGTCAGTTTTCTCAGTGTCTGCCCCTCCAGGGGTCTGAGAGAGACCCATATTCTTCTTTTGGTTTTTCTTCATTTGTGTAGATTTCTTTCTCTCTCCCCGTCTTCCTCCCCTTCTTTAATTCTCTTTTTCAGGGAATGTGGGGTTGCTTTTACTTCTTTTGTTCAATCTCCTGTTCTTCCTCATGCGGGTCCTCTGGTTTTGTTCACTTTTGAGGCTGAAGTATGGGCTGGGGGCTGTACTTTTTGTAGTTTTGAGGTTTAATTGAGGGGAAAGCTGTGATTCAGAATCTATCTGCTGATCCCAGTATCCACCAACAGGTGTATGGGCACACTGGAACCTATTTCCCACTGCCTTACAATGTGTCCATGCAGCGGGATTAGGTTTGCTCCTTGGAACAAAAGGAAGTACGAAAAAGGAAAATAATGGGGGAAGGGGGTGGTCAAGAGGAAGTTAGAAAGAGAGAAGAGTGAGAGGGTAAACAGACATACATACCAACTAGTGGGTGAAAAAGAGACACAAAGCCAGAAAAGAGTGAAAAACAGACACACAAACAAAATTCCCTAAAGCATACTGGTAATCACACAAAGACAGTTCAATGAAATCACACCTTTTGATGTGTTTTTCCCCTAACACAAACAGGTAGTCTAAATCAAAAAGCAAACAAAAGTGAGCAAAACAAATAGTCAAAACTATTAAATCAAAAGTCAAAATAAGAAACCAGACTAGCTCTGGAATCTTTCCTGAGTGTCTAAATTCTCTTCAGCTCTGATCTCTAGTCTCTCCCCTTTGCTTTCATTGCAGGCAGATAGATTTACTGCCAGCTTGGGTTTGTTCTCTTGGCTTGCTGCCTGAGAGGTCTGCGATGCCTGAGTTGCCTGTATCTGATTCAGCATAGGGGATGGACTTTTGTCTCCTGTTTAGCGACATTACCTTAGAAAGCAAGGTGGAGGCTGCTCATAGGTGGGCAGGGCAATGCAAATCTCTGCCTGAAAAATGGCCGAGGTGGGTAGCTCCTCTTTCACAGATTCTTTCTCTCCATGGATCCTTTCTCTCCACTCATCCAGGTCTGTGGGCACTCCACTATGATGGACTGTGGTGGTGTGTCAGGCACTGGGGAACAGTGGCACAGCTGGGGGCTGGATCTGGTGTGCCACCAGTGACCTGGGGTGGAGGGAGCTGGGAATTCCCTCTTCTGGAGCTGAGAGCTGAGAGCAGCTGATCAGCACCTCCTTAAGATATACTGTTCCCTGACACAACCATGGGGTCCCACGCTGGATGTCTCAGCCAGAGTGGGACCAGAGCTCCAAAGGGCAGGTGGGTGAGTGGTGATAGCAGCTTTGGGACTGGCACAGCACTTCAGCCAGGAGTGGAGCTGGTATCTCTGAGGGACGGGCGGGTGTCTAGTGCCTCCTTGGGTGATGGCAGCTTGAAATAGGGCTGGGCAGGGGCCCAGAACCCAGGATGGGGAGCTGGAACTCTGAGGAGCAAGAAACAGCCCACTGGGCTGGGATTCCAGTCAGGGAGGGAGCTGGCAGTGACTGAGTGCCAGGTGGATCAGTGTAGTCAGCAAGGGAACCCAGATGTCCACAGGGTGGTATCCAAGGGCCTCCACAGGCAGCAGCATGGGTCTGGATGAGATGTTGTAGCTGAGGAGGGAGCTGGGATCTCTGTGCGGCCGGGGCCCTGGGGCCACCTATGGTGGAGCAGCAGCAGCCGGGGAGCCACAATAGTCTGCCTTGCATGGGAACGAGGGCCTCCAGGCCTTGGACTGGTGTGGCTAACAGTGGGCAGGGGAGTAGGGGGAGTAAAGTAAGAGTCTTTTTGGGAACTCACTTTCAGAGAATCTCACAGTTCCACCTAAGTCGTCACCATCTTACCAGAACTCCGCAACTGCAGTTTGTACCTAGCCATTCCTTCTAGCTCTAAGCTCGGGATTTTTTAAATAAATTTTTATTTATTTCAACTACTGTACAAGGCTATGACTCTACAAACCTGATCCACAAAAAGATTACTGTAATCACTCTTAACACACTTAAAAATGCCAAAATAAAGTGAATTTGGAGATAAATAAAAAATATTTTTAATTTCATTTTAGAAAAAATAAAAAGGGAAAACCAATATGCAGTAATCAATAATTTATAACATACAGCACATCCTACTTGACAGGACTAATTACTCTTTCCCTGGAATTGGTCTGACCTCTCTGTCAACCTCTCTGCTGTAGGTCCTGCCATTTTAGGAGCTTATCTACACATAAGGTCTTTGCAACCATGGCTTGCACAAAATGAGCAACTTAATACCTGTTTGCTTGGAAACTCTGGGATTGCTTCAAGACTTAAGCAAGCATGGCCTTTTCTCCATTCTTCCACTTTTGAAATCAGGAGTAATAAAAACTTAAAGTCCTTTAAAATCATAGTTTTCTACCTGTCGATTTTGTTTGAGAGGATCAAATTAATAATCAACACCAGGAATAGTGTTAGCTCATCATTTAAAAAATCTAACCCCCATATTTACCTCTCTCAGCAACATTACTGCCTATCCCTCCAAAGTTTGGCATCATGGAATTTATTTTAGTCTCTGTAATTGAATTATAAATAAAAGACAGACATGGAATGGCCAGACTAATCTCTGGAATGTAGTCCTAATACAAGGCAACATCTTCATTATACAATTGTACTGAAATTCCTGTCAAGTTAGAGGGACACAACATGGATACTTGGTAAAAGTCTGGGATGTCAGATGTTCCTGGTTCCTTAGGCTCATCTGAGGCCTCAGATCATCACCATCATCAACATTGCCACCAACATCATCATTCTCTCTTGTCCTTCTTCCTCATTTTTCTTTCCTGTCCTGTCTTTCTATCTTCCTTTCTTCTTCCTCTTGTTCTATTACACTCATTTTTCTCTTTATTTTTTTCTCCTCATGATAAAACACACACTTAAGTGATATCCAGGATTTAATCTAAAATCATAATATGTATCAATCTTCAGGATCAGTTTTTCCTTCAGTGCCAGGAATTTAAAACAGAAACTCCAGAATCACTCAGAAAAATTGTGTTTGAATGTGACTTTTTTTTTTCACATTTCCAGGTGTATACTAGCCTGCTTAAAGTGTGCTCTAAGAGTTTCCTGGATCAGTCTGCTGATTTTGCTTCATCAGAGGCATAGAACCACAAGGCAGGGTTTGGCTAATCTTCTAGAACAGTATTTCTGGCTGTTATTACTATTACATTTATATTCCACTCATCTGGATCTCTTATGTTTTCCATTATTTATTTTCCTCTGTTGAGTGTTCTTTAAAATGACATTGTTTATTAAGAAGTGCCCTAAGTTTTATTTTCTTATTTAACATAGGCCTTTGAATTGTTGAATTCATCAGTTGGAGTGAATAGGTTTTGGACAAAAAAATTAACTAGATGTGTTTAAACTCCTTGTATTGCCAAGGCAAGAGGATTGCCTGAGCCCAGGGGTTCAAGAGAAGCCTGGGCAACTTGGTGAGACCTCATCCTTACAATTAAAAAAAGAAAAGAAAAGAAAAAAATTAGCTGGGCGCGGTGGCACATGCCTTTAGTTCCAGCTACTTGGAAGTCTGAAGCAGAAGGATCACCTGAACCCAGCAAATTAAGCCTGTAGTGGCTGCAAGAGTGCCAATGCACTCCAGCCTGGGCAACAGTAGGATTCCAACTCAAAAAAAAAAAGTTCTTGTATTGTATTTAAATACCTGCTCTGGTTGCGTCACATAGGCAAACATGTTATTTAATTCTCACTAGATTTAAACAAACATTCTGGTTGAGAACAAACCTTTCCATTTCTATCCTAAGAAAATTTTAGACTTAATAAAATGCCTTCCATTTGATTGAAAATATGCAAATGGTTTTATTCTTAAAATACTCTGTTATTCAGAGTTAATTTTCTGCAAAAGAAATAAATTATAATATTTGATAACTAATGAAAATTTTCTTACAAAAGTCCACTTGCTGTCCAAGATAAGATTTTATTTTATTCTTGATGTTAGAATACATCAAGAATACTACAAGGGGATCATCCTCCAAAAAGATAATTCTGGTTTTTTTTGGGGGGGTGTCCCTTTCATAGGAAAACAAAGATTATAGGAGAGTAAATCATGTTTTATAATTATTCCCTTTAACACTTTTCTCTCAAAATTTTAAATAATGCCACTTAGTACTATTATCTATGCATGTATGTTTCATCCAGAGCTTTTCCTTCAAGTCTTCTAGCTTCCTCCTTTCAGTCACTTTTCTCAAGAAATCCACTCAAAGAAAATATTACTCTTCTATTTAAACAATGCTATGTATCTTTTTCAGTATACTGCCAATACAGTTGTATAAAACTTTTGGTTAAATTAATATCTAGTGCTGACAGTATTATCTTCATAGTTAAGTCATAAATAATAAGTATTTGTCTGTGTGTGTGTGTGTGTGTGTGTGTGTGTGTGTGTGTGTGTGTGTTTCACCTATACTCTTTTTTGGTACATTAGTTTCATCTTCTTGAAAATCTTCCACAGTGTTCTGGCCTAGTGCTGCAGTCAAAACTAGCTGCTCCCTATCTCCCCCTTTGATTGCACTTTCTGATTTTGGATCTCATGCCTTTCTCTTTATTGGTGGACTCTTTCATTTCAAAGGGAATTTCTTAAAAAAAAAAAAAAAAAACCTCAAAAGAGGTAAATACATGAGCTTTCTCCTGCCAAAAATGTTTTTACTACAGTTGCACATTAGATTAATAATTTGGCTGTATAGAAATCTGGGTTGACTGTTGCATATATTTTTTGAATGAAAATTATATTGCAGTCTTTAGTGTTGCTGGTGAAAGACTGGATACCATTCTGATATTTGATCCTTTGTATAAAAATTTTTTGTCCTTTTAGAAACTTATAGAATTTTTATTTTTTTTATTTTTATTTTTTATTTTTATTTTGAGTTGGTGTCTGATTCTATCACCTAGATTGGCTCAGGTGATCCTTCCGCCTCAGCCTTCCAAGTAGCTGGAACTACAGGCGCCGGCTAATTTTTTGATTTATTGTAGAGATGAGGTCTCGTTGCCCAGGCGGGTCTCGAACCCGCGGGCTCAGGCAATCCATTCACCTCAGCCTCCCAAAGGCGCAGGATTACAGGCTGAGCCACCGAACCCGGTTTATTTTTTTATTTTTATTTTTGAATTGGAGTCGCACTCTGTTACCCAGGCTGGAGTGCAGTGACACACTTCTGGCCACCGCAACCTCAACCTGCTGGGGCTCCAGCGATCCTTCCTCCTCAGTCTTCAAGTAACTGGAACTAGAGGTGTGCGCTACCACGCCGGGCTAATTTTTTGATTTATTGTAGAGATGAGATCTCACCAGGTTGCCCAGGGTCTCAAACCCGCGGGTTCAGGCAATCCATTCACCTCAGCCTCCCAAAGCACGGGATCACAGACTGAGCCACCAAGCCCGGCTTAGAATTTTTAAAATTGTGTGTAGAGCCGGCTGGGTGGCTCAGCCTGC